>NC_085878.1:26142450-26187450 GCF_034702125.1 Engraulis encrasicolus
TGGAGAGGGAGAAAGAGAGAGAGAGAGAGAGAGAGAGAGAGAGAGAGACAGAGAAAGCGAGAAAGAGAGTGTGTATCAGGGCAGGAAGAGTCTCCTGTTTGACACACAGGGTAGACGACAAGCTTTGAACACAGACCAGACGACCCCACCTCCCCCTCCTCTTCCAACCTGCTCCACCAGGGATGCTAAGGTCTGTCTTCTTTACACACACACACCCCTCCTCATCTCATCTTCATATCCATCCATCCATCCTCCACACCCCCAAGCCCAGAGGGGGTGAGTGACCGAGCCATGGCAGGGGCTGAGGGAATGGTGGGGGGAGGGGGAGAAAGATGAATGCAGACGGTCTGCTTTGGGTCTGGTCTAGGTCTGCCCCCCCCCCGGGTGTGCTGAGCTGTTTAGCCTGTGGGCTGTTATCACGTCTGCCTTAATACCTGCTGCCTGAACCAGGTGTGTCCCACCCGCACACCATGCTGTCAGGTCCCACAGCCATTCGTGCCAGCCTCCGCAGGTTGTTATCAAAATACGGCCCGACTGACTTAAGTGTGTGTCTGTGTCTGTGTGTGTCTGTGTGTGTGTGTATGTGTGTATGAGTGTATGAGTGTGTGGGGGAGTGTGAGCGTGTTGTGGGCAACAGATTATGCAGCTGACGCTGATGTACACACCTGCAGCTTTTAAGCCAGGACCTGGATTTTAGTCTGCCCAACAACATATTGTATGCGCAAAAGAGACAGACAGACAGACAGACAGATACAAACACACAAAGAAGGAGCAGGGCATTTCCGTCATCGTGTTTTGTTCAGCAAGCCATCCTGAACACCATCTCAACATTCCCTGACATTCTGCGAAAAGCAAGCACGAGTGTCGACTACGACTCCATATTCATATTTATAAAGGTCACTCAATCCTATCACACGATTTGATCACCTGGCTCGCTCCCAAGTCTCCCTCGAGAGTAAACTGTTTTATGTGACTTTAGCTAGTAGTGTTGGCAGCGAGCCTGTAAAAACTCTTCCTCATGCATGAAGGATAAGCACGGTGGGGCACGAGGAACAGCAGCTACACAGAGATTTAGATAGAGGAGATGATGTTGGACGTTTTCACTGTCCATGTTCCACAGCACAATGAAGAGAACCTTACTGTCGTCAGCACACAGCAGATTATGGAGTTATCAAGCAAGTTATCTGGAATGGCTAGACATTTTCATCTTATCGGAGCCAGTTGGTAGTTTCTTCAAGCTGTTGGAATGCTTTCATTCAAGTATGTGCATCATCATTAGTGAATTCAGTAACTTATAATGAGTAAGTTAAGAAGACTCCACAAAAAAAAATTCAAAGCTGTATGATGTAGGTCAAACTAACACCAAAGAAAGAATTAACTTAGCATGTTATTTTTTGTCATAAAAATCATGATCGGCTTACAGATGCTCTTCAGCATGATTTTGTGAGCAGATGCTACAGTCACACAGACGTTGAGTAAGACAACTTAAGCTTCCACTACACCAGTCAGTCTTGACCAAACAAAGCACAAATCCAAGCGTCTAGCCTACTTCCTCAGAAAGTGTTGTTTTCCTGGGGCATTTAGGCAGAAACGCTTCTGGTTCCAGCAGTCTGAACGCAGTGGTTCAACATTACATCTTCCTCTGGCCTTCTCTTCCATCAAAGAAAGCGATACAACAACCCGTTTGTGACCTTCAATACTTTCACATCTCTCAGCGCTGCCCTAGCAAAGTGCGGTCGATTGAACTGTCGATGACAGGCACAGTTGTACATGATTACTGTTTACAAAAAACAGACAGCAGATTTCAGTGACGTCTGCTCTGTCACTCACTACCGTTGGATGCCCGTAATCATCACCCTCATCTCCTCGCCGCGGGTAACATTAGACTCAAGGTTATCAAGAACAAACTGAGCGATATCTTTATTTAAAACTCAAGGTTTCTTTCTCCGCACAATAGACTCTAGGATGGCACAGCAGCCCACTGTTAGAAACTCCCTCGTCACTCCTTTCAGAACCGTGTTGAATGACACGGCCAACTCTGAGGTACAGATCAAAGAAGAGTCAAAGAAGTGTCACAGTGTGTGGTGATGTGCAATGATTGACACAGAGTAACATCACAAAGTCTTTGGCTCAATGGAATGATGAAATTCAAATGTATTTTTCTGGTCCAGCTTCTACTACATCGATTTTATGTTAAAGTTAGCCATGACCATTTTTATCATCATTTAACCACTTCCTTTGAGTTTGTTTCCAGCGCTCACCTACTCCTAAATTGAATAGGCATGGCTTCCATGAAAAGATGGCCCAAACTAGATTTTGGTACCAATCTTAGTAACACATCAATATTGGTGAGATGAAACGCGTGTCGACTTATATCCAGCTCTCATTCTCATCTCCCCTTTTCACAGCCCCTGCCACCTGGGTGAATAGGTCACAGAGTCCATGGAGTCCACTGTAGCACGTAAGCCCTGGCAACGATACCAAAATAAACAGGAGCACTCAAGCTTTCTATGAATATTTTGATAGTATTCGCAGTCAGCATTCACCTTTTATTCCAAACAAATAATCACAAGTTGGTGAAAAGGTGTGCAGAGAGTAGACGTCAACAACTTAGACCAGCTGGTCCAGGGCATTTCGCCACCAATACACATCTCATGGTGGTCATAAGGGAGGTTATCAAAGACGTTCAAGACACAGACACACGTAGAAGGACAAAAACCACCACCTAGCAGCAGAGAGCATGGCGAACACTGGTTGGCAAATGGACTGTCCAAGCTTCCTCCTCCTCCGGTCTCTTTTTTCTTAAAATATTTTTTTTGGTCTTTTTTCTACTCCACTTGATGGGACAGTGCGATAGGTGGATGGGAAGCGAACTGGGAGAGAGACACGGCGGGGTCGGCAAAAGACCCGGGCCGTGAATCGAACCCGGCTCAGCCGCATGGCAGGCGAGTGCCCTACCGGTTGGCCACGACAGGGCCCCTCCTGTCTCTAAACACCAAAAACTCCAGCATTGAAAGGCTGCATGAACGTAATACACCATCTCTAAGGCAACCTGAATATAAAACCTTTTGACTTATTATTCTTTTTCTTCTTTCCATTTCCTCGACCTAGGGGGATCTCCAAAAGCCATGTTTTGGCTCGCCACAATTCAAATGCGCCCTGGCGTCTCAGCTTACCCGGCACAGTGGAAACATGAATAGAGATTTGCCCACCAAGGGCTCCGGCCTACACTCCTCCTCACACCTGTGGTAAAATTGAGCTTAACAAACATTCACATACATGCGCAGTGTGTGTGTGTGTGTGTGTGTGTGTGTGTGTGTGTGTGTGTGTGTGTGTGTGTGTGTGTGTGTGTGTGTGTGTGTGTGTGTGTGTGTGTGTGTGTGTGTGTGTGTGTGTCTCTAGCCAGGAGGCATAAAGAGAATAGATGACAGAAGATATGAGATGGGGAAAAAAGAGTGGAGACCCAAAGAGAAATACAAAAAGGGAAGAAAAAGAGAGGAACAATATGGGAAAAGAGGAGGAAAGATTAACAGAAATAGGTTCCCTTGCAAAGGTGTGCATGTCTCTGCAAAAGGTAAACACTAGCATACTGACTAATGCGAGCTCAGTGCAGACAGGGCTCGGCTGTGTGGAGGAGATGGGAGATCTTGGGGGTGTAAGGTGAAAGGTGTACAACAAAGAGCCAATCATTCTATACACACCATTTGCAATTGAAAAATCAACTGAGCAGTCAAAGCATCAGAAAAGCCAACTCAGCTGGGACTTAAGTCCATGACAGTTTACATTAACGTGGTATACAAATTCAAATTTCAATGTGCTACAGTGTGTGGGAATTGCATTTATCTGTTTGACATTGCAGTCATTCCGGTCCCCAAGGACATCCAGGCTTGAGGTTCCCACACTACTGGTAGAGGCATCAAGGCCAGACAAGGCAGCGCATCTCACCAGCTCATGATGAGAGCTCAGTGAGTTGAGTACCATACACGCCAGCCACACTACTGACAACTGTGTCAGAGAGACACAGAACACCAGCAGGGGCCTTGGCCTACATTTCCATTGCATTCACACACTAGCGAACGTTATTATTTTGGCTTTGGTCACGTCTGAGTCAAAAACGTTGCCTGTATGATGAATAATTTGGCACTGCTCATTAAAAAATAAAATGTAGGGGTTTCTGTTTTAATACCATCCTTCTGTGGTACTTCATAGACAGTCACAGTGTTCCCAACTCTCAACACATCGGCTTACACGGAGCACAACTGGTGTGTTTGGGCTTTCAATGGACAGTGGAGGATGGACGTAGCAGTGTGGGGCTGTAGTGAAACTTCGCTAGAGGTCCAGTGACATTGATGAATTTCAGAGCACCAAGTTTCACTTCCATGAAGAGAGATTCCAGTTGATAAATGATGAAAAAATGATGAAATAAAATTGACTGCTTCATAAATCACTGTTAGGTTGTAGCCTGTAGCGCAACTATGTTACTTCAGTTTGACATACCATGAATACCCTTAGGCAGAGCAATTGGCAACACAAGGACACAAAAAGAATGTGGCACACAATGCTCATTCTATGCATACCAGCCCTACAGAATGATAGTGAGAGGAACGGAAACACTGACACGTTTGACTTCTAGCAAATGCAACTCAAGGGCTTGGGATTTCATTTCCAGTTAAGACATACAGGATTTTTGTCACTTATTTCCCTGGAGATGCGCGAAACAATCAAGGCAGCTCAACACTGTCAGTCTGTCTCCCCTCATCATGCTCTCCTTCTGTTTTCATTCAAACCAGGCCAACAGGTGTATGCTAGGTAGGGATGCACGATGTCAAAAATTTCAGCCGATACCGATATCCGATTGTGATATTGCGGTTTTGGCCGATGACCGATATTAACCGATACCGATGTTTTTCTTTCTTTTTAAAAAAAAAAAGAGATGACAATGATGCAAACAATCAGAATTTTTGAATGTCGTCTTATTTCCAAAAACACTTTTTAACTCCCTGTGATAATCAGATAAAAAATAGAGACAAAATAGAAGACAAACAGTGAAAGTCATCGTCAAGTCCATTCTTTTAGAACCGTAACATATAAAAAAAAACATCGTCGTTAACATCGGCCCAGTTTTACCCATCAGACCGATGTCCGATGTGTTGAATATTGGCCGATATCGGCCGATACCGATACATCTGGCCGATACATCGTGCATCCCTAATGCTAGGCTAAGAGCAGGGGTAGGACATCTTGCTCGGTCAAGCGCGTAAGGTGGAAGTAGCCTGTTCTACACCAGCAACCTTTCTGTCAACTAGCCATCCTGTACCTGTTTAACCTGAATGTAACATGATGCTGCACTGATGCTTTGGACACTTCAGATTACAAAATGTAACAGTAAGCAGCATATCCAATTGATGCTCAAGATAAGAGAGATGTATAGAGAAAAATCAACATCATGAAACTGTTAAGACATGGTGTAGCGTTATAACGATAACCAGGCTAACTGTTTCAAGACTATAATGCTTAGTGGGCAATCATTGACAAGACAGTGGGACGCTAGCCGTAGCAGTGACACTGGACTGAACGGAGTATTAGGGATGCCTTACGCACTTGGGCTATTCGAAACTTCCACCAAATAATGCAGCACAGACAGCTTCAGCAGCACACACATGCCAGACATGCCACTGGCAAGCACAACACAAGTGTGGCCAATATATACGGTACCAAGGCAACATTTCAGGAAGAAAGAAAGGACAGACAGCCATCATAACATGGACACTGGCAAGCTGGTCCCAAAAAGGGACACTTATGATGATGATGATGGAGGTCCACTGATTCCCACTTAAGGCTACTTTATATGACTGCTGGCTGCTTGCAGTAACAACTTCAAATAATATCTTTGACTAACTGCACCTTTATGCAATGCAATGCAGACAATGTCCGCTACCACCATGAATCTTAATTCTAAGTGTACCCTAGCACCTAATATTTTACAGCTACTCTAATTTCCTCACACTGAGGGCTGATTATAAGGCAACCACTCGCCTCGCCCACCTGTGAGGTTGTGAAGAGTCCCTCTGTCTAAACCGGTCTAATTTGGGGGGACAGTCCACCCCTCAACAAGTCAAGACAAGCACCTGCTCCGCAGATCAGGTCAAAGTTTGAAGGGGGAGAACAAACTCTTCCCACGCTTTGAGACTGGTATTGGCAAGTCAACTTGAATTTATATAGTGCAGTATCACAACTATGCAGACGACTCAAAGCGCTTTACAAATAGGCCTACACACATTCCCATATTCACACACCAGCTCTGGAGGCTGCCGTACGATCATGACAGAACGATTATCTACACCAGTGTTTCTCAACCTTTTTTTAGGCGAGGCACCCTTTCAATTCATGAAAAATTTCAAGGCACCCCAAAACCAACAAGCTGTAACATGGTATCGCATCCGATACCACAAAAGCTTAGAAAAGTAACACATTTGGATACATCATTCGAAGTTGCAGCTGACTGGGGCGATCTATATTTAGTCTACTTTATTGTGCGTAAATGGCAGATGAAAGATTCCACTGACTAGCATTAACTTATCAATTTAGACAAATATGTATTCTATTACATAATTTATTTCTAAGCCACGTTTCCACGGCACCCCTGAGGGGGCCCCACGGCACCCCAGGGTGCCCCGGCACCCCTGTTGAGAAACACTGGTCTACACAACAGTGCAAGATTGTACCTAGTTCTAGACAATGCTTCCATATCGTTCAAGGGGCATCGAAATGTACTGGTGCTTGCCATGCGGGTAATAGATAGAAAAAAACAGGAGTTGAGCATAAAACCAATGCCAACCTGCTGACTAAGCCCTGTTTATATAACAAAGATATCTTGTCAAAACATTCTACCAACTGTCTTGGAACAATCAAACGGTCATCACAATCGCGAAAGTGTTAACTTATACATTGAAAATATGCACGGTCAGGTATTCAATATCAAAACAGTTCATATTAGGTGTCAGTAGGCTACTGGGCTGCAGTAGAACTACTAGCTTTCTCCTCATACGATACACATTCAAGGACCTTCTCACCACAACCGGCGATACATTGAAGAATCCAAACAACACGAAGTATAAGGATATTTATCAAAAAAATATAAACACGCCCGCTAGAAAGTGGTGTTAAGGGGAGAGTTTGTTCTCCCATGCAGCGAAATGCAAAAGACAAAAGTGGTCACTCCATCCGTTTGCTTGCCAGAAGGTTCGAGACATGTCTCGAGATTCGCGAATAACACAGCGCGTGAATTGATACAGCATGTTAGATTATCGTAATGTCATGAGCACAAAAGTGCGGTACATTCCTAGTGACAACAGGGAAACCCACAGGTGTTCGCTTGCTTGTGGTTCGGAGAGAAGGCAGTGCACAAACCACTTCTGGAGAAGCGTTGAAAACGTAGGAGTGGACAGCGGTTGTGTTTATCACAGTTGTCTGGTAGTAACCTGTCGGCGACAGAGCTCGCCTTCCTTCACATTCATACCACACTGCATACACATAAAGATATGCACATGTAAACGTCGTTCGGTGCATAATATCAGCTTCTCTATAAAATGTAATGTTAAAAAGTAGCTCGCTAACCTAGCTGTGGATGAATACTGAGAGAGCGCACATAACAAAAAAGTATTTGAAGAACACTCGTTCCAGTATGTCTGCTAAATAACGAACCAACAAAAGCAAGGACTGCCATATATTTGGACCCTTTTCTCAAATTAGGAAGACAACACAACTAAGCATCAACAATAATACGATTTAGGCTTCCAACGCTCGTTAGCATCGAGCTAAGAAATCATATTATGGTAAATATCAGAACTTTACGGGCCTCTTTGAACACAACATCACCAGAATGTGACAACTACACACTCTTAGAGGGTTAATAAACACGTTCATGAAGGGTATAGACTCCACTAAGACCCGAAAACCTGTAATCTTGATAAAATATCAGGGCTGCATTTTACCTTCAGTTCCGCACTCTCCGCCATCTTGTAACTCCTAGCGCAGGCGTGGTGTAGTCTCGTCACATGGGCTGGAAGCGCGATAGGACAGAAAGGGACCGTTCAAAAACACAAATTGAGGTAAAAGCAAACTTAAACACAATTTTGCAAAAACAGAACGCCACATTATGCCGCGCTGCTGCGAGATCCCAAATCATTAACTTCTTGTAATCTTCCGAACACGTGTTAATGTGGTATGTCAATGCAACAATTACATTTTAAAAAATCATAAGCAATATTCTTACATGTAAAGACGATTTTACATAAAATGCATCATCTACACTGCAAAAAAATGTTGATACATTACCTTCATTCTGATGTCTGCCTTGCATTGCAAAACGTTCCCTGCCAGTGCTGTTATATTTATGCATTGCCTCCATGCCTTTGTGAAGAAACCACATGGCAGCATTCAAGAAAATATAAAACTAGCTAACATTTAAGTCATAGGCCTACTGGGCTTACAATCCATGAAGATCTTTCACAGAGCTTGTGCTAATGCTTTCATTTCTAGATATACTCACCCCTTCTCTCCCCCACTCTTTTTTAATAACTCTCAAGCAAGCATCTTAATCAGCATCACGGTATCCAGACTATCAAACTGTGCACAGAGATCAGAGACGGATATATTATGGGGTTAACACTGCCTCCTAGCGGCATCTTTCAGTGTTACCGGTAATCTTAAAAATATAGAGCTAGTGTTTTATAAAACAGGACAAAATTAACTCAAATGTCAGCACTGAGCATCACATTTCACAACACCTAGCAACTAAATAGTTTCAGCGAATACTGTTCAGGCAAGCCATTGAAAGCCCACTGCCAATCGAGATGTTGTGCATGCAGTTTTGCTCAGCTTTTACATTCTTCCTTTGTGCACATGTATTTATTTATTTATTCATTTAATAAGGAGAAAGTCTCATAGCAAATCCACCCCTGCAGTTGGGCTGGAGTGCCAAGGCTTTCCTCCATGGTTTTAATGAGCTCTGCCCTAGTGTATATAACAGGATATAATAGCACACCTTATCACCTACCATGCCAGGAAAAAAGAAACTCCTGAATGGTGGCTGGTCTTGCAGAGAATATATATATTCTGATGAAGCCAGTGCTAAACCACAGCAGACTCACTCTAGGAAATGTGTTTTGTTTCAAGGTGGCAGTGTACCATACTGCACAGCCTACATTCGACCATCTGCTTACACAATGCTGTGCACTCTATCCAAAAATTGAGAGTAAGTAGCCTACGTGAGGTGTATTTTAAGAACCCAGTTTGGCACAATGGAAGAAGAGTCCATTTTGTGTGTCCGCAGGCAGCTCACACCGGGATGTTACCACCATAATAACCAGAGATATTCTGACAAGATAATACGTCCAATACTATTTCTCAAGATAAATCGCCATGCCTCACTTATATGCGAAACTGGCTCCCAACCTCCAATATGCTTAATAATGGCACTATTATCTGTAAGGGTGAAGTCATTATACATGCCATTGGATTTCCATGAAGAGTAGGCCTACCAGGGCCACTGGGGTCCAACTACCTGATTGCAGAAAAGCATATCGCCATGTCATTTAGTGAATGAACAATTATAAAGGTGCATTGTGTAATATTTTTTGCCGTTTCTTTCCAGAAGTCATGCTGTCCATTCACAAATGCTACCTTTTTCACAAACACTTCCCACAAACCATCAAATTCTAAGTATTCATTATGACTGGGGGGGGGGGGGTCGCTTTTCATACATGAAAAGGTGGATCTTCTCCATGTCCGCCATTTTGAATTTCCAGAAATAGATATGTGTAGCTGCAAAACTTATTGTACTTGGATCATAAATAGTTTATCATTTAGTAAATATACATGAAAAAATAATGAAATTTGGCAATAGGCAACAGTTTCAATGGGCAGCATAGTTGCAATACCTACTCTGGCCACCGTCCTGCACAGTGCACCTTTAAAGACACAATGTCATGACAACTAAATACAAATGACCAACTTGTGCTTGGGTGAAAAAGAAAACTTTCACTTTATTTTTTTAAGGAAATAATGCAACTCTGTGATGAAAATAAAGTCTCTGAGGATGCTGTGTGCAGGTGTGTGTCTATCTCATCTCAGTCGGCTGGTGTGTGCCCATGAACCCTGATTCTGTAGACACAGGTGTACGTAGGATTGCCCCAGTTACTGAGGACCCTCAACTGCACTGCGTGATACACATCCTTCGCAGAGTCCTGAGAAAGAGAGAGGGAGAGGAAAGGGGGGTTGGGAAAAATAGGATTATTGTGAGTGAAAATATGTCACACATGTCAAAGATGTTAAATGTAGTGAAGGGGTAAAAAAAGGAGCAACAAGCAATGTTTCAGACAACAATGGCTCCTTACAAAATTAGGTCATGTGTCAACATCGACTCTGAGATTTCAACTGTTTCAACTGACTTTTCAACTAACTTTAATAAATGTCATTAAAATGTTAGACATGTGGTCTCTGCAAATGTGCAGGACCTTCAGTGAGTGAATCCGTATGGCCATACTAGTTTTAAGGCACATTGGGTTACAGCAGTGTTTCTCAAAGTGGGGCGCAAGCCCCAAAGTGGGGGGCTCGGAAGCATCCAGACACTCCGAAGGGGGGAATAATGAGAAAAGTTTGAGAACCACTGGGTTACAGTAATCTAATGAGCCAAAGTCTCCAGGCTTCTCACCGGTAGCTGGAAGGTCTGGATGGGTTGGCCCTCGGAGTCGTATGTGAATCTACCCAGTATGTCACCTTCCTCCTGCTCATCAATGCCTCTCAAGCCCTGTAGGAGGAGATGCATTAAAACACATGACACAGTGCACACACACACCATTTCAAATGCCTCTCTGCCATGTTATGTTAAGCTTGTTAAGTATCTGATAGGGATGTCAACACTTAATCCCAGACGCAGGTGAAATGGATATGACAAACTGTGTGTAAGGAGGAGTGTGAAGAGTGGGAAAATTTCAATCACCTTTGGATTTTTAGATTTAATCTTTGTTTTTGGGCAGAAACATTGAGATTTGGGGGGGGGAATGCTGCTGATCAAGTGATTGTAAATTGATAATGTCAATCAACTAACAATTAAGGAGTCTAATGAGTCAGCCGATGTCTCCTGTTGTGTTGTGTGGTCATGTGTGTTGGTAAAATGTGATGTGTGACTCACATAAACGACAAAGTCCCGGGGTGCGCTGTCGATGCGTCCGGTGGGGGACAGGCTCCTGGGGATGTGCTCTAAGCTGACATGGGTGACACGCACGGAGAGGGACAGGGCAATGGTGACAAAACCCTCACTGCCTTTAAACGCCCAACACTTCCCAGGATGGACCTCAGGCTGATGTATGGACACACACACACACACACACACACACACACACACACACACACACACACACACACACACACACACACACACACACACACAAATTCATTTGAGGTGTTGCCTATGGTTGAGAGAGAGAGAGAGAGAGAGAGAGAGAGAGAGAGAGAGAGAGAAAGAGAGAGCGTGTGCATGCATGTGTGTGTGTGTTCATACACAGGTGTGTTACCTGTATAACAGTGCGTGGACTCTCTGAGCCATCACAGCGCCACAGTGGTATTCCAAACAGGCTGGTACAGGAGGGTCTGGTCTGGTGTGTCTCTGAACACCTGGACTCAATCACACGTGCCCCTACACACACGCACACACACACAAACACACACACACACACACACACACACACACACACACACACACACACACACACACACACACACACACATATGTCTATACGCATACAGTAGTGCAGGTGATCTTAAAGGTGATACTCAGATGTACCCCCCCTCCCCCAACACACACACACACACACACACACACAACATACACACACATGCACTCACAAATAAGAATAAACACACACACAACATACACACACATGCACTCACAAATAAGAATAAACACACACAAACGAAAGCCTTCCTTACCCAGTGACTCCATAGCGTAGTCAGCCATTCCAGTTCCATCCTCTTTATAAAGACTCGATACTCTCTGAACAATTTCATGAACATCCTGTTGGCCACACACATTCACGCACACACAAGTCACCCACATGTAACCCTTTCAACACTTTTCACATCGCTGAAGACCTTCCTCCGCATAAGCACCGCGCCTTACCTTGACCGTGATGTAACCAAGTCCTTCCCTCTGCAGGACCTCCGCCACGATGCCCCAGACGTGGTCCTGTCTGCCATGTTCCTCTTCAGGAAGACCCTGAAGCAGCCTCTCCTCAAGGACCTCCAACGCTCCTTGCAGATCACGGTGGAGAACAGTGGCGTCACGCTGTCCAAACTGCGCCCTGAGTTGATGCTTCAGCCAGTCAGTGAGCTCCTTCTTCATCTGATCATTGGACACAGAAAGGGAACGATTTATTACCCATTCCGTATGATGAGCAGTGTTGCCAGATTGGACAGTTTCCCACCCAATTGGGCTTATTAGGATGGCCGTCTGTGGGTAAAAAAAAAGGGTAAAGGGGCATTTGGGCGGGTTTTTCCTGCAGATTTAGGGCCAAAGAACTCAATAGAATTTAGTTCAAATTGGGCAGGATGCTTCCAGGTGGGTTTTGAGCATTTTTTTTAGGCTGGACATCATCTGTCTCATCTGGCAACCCTGAGGGTGAGATCCAGGGCTGGACATGAACGTTTTGGCTCACTGGCCACTGTGGCATGTGGTATCATTGAGCCAAATAGTAGCTGTTGGTACAATTCAGTTTTTTGTACCATTCAGTTCAATGATGCGGGCTAAATGTACTGATATTACCAAGAGAAGGGCTGGAAGAACGGGAGAAATGCAACACTCAATTATTTATCTCAATGGGAGGTGTAAAATGAGCATATTTCCAAAAAAACTGGTGGACGGTTCATATAAGAGAATAAGAATGATACCTCTGCATAGATAGCGTTGCTGTCTTCTTGTTTTGCGATGTGCTGCCGAATGTAGTGGTGGTCTTCTCTGAGGTGGGATAGCCTGTTCTTCAGTTCAGCAATGTTCTCAGACATCACTGTGATCTGTCCAGTCACTTCAGTCTGCAGGTAGTTACTGAGGAGGAAAAGGTCACATAAGGGTTAGCAGAACATCAAATGATACAAAATGGATGGTAACTCAAGACACGTTCGAAACTTCAAATGATATAATATAGAATATAAAATATCCTTTTATTAAGTACAATGAAATTGAGCAGGCCTTGTTCAGTGAAACAATAACCAACTAAGAAGATAAAAGATGCTTTTAAAGTACACAAAAACCTCTCTCACACACATCCACACACCCACGTACGTGCATAGAAATCTCACACACACACACCCACACAGGCATCACAACCATACAAATACAGTTATAAAACTATACTTTGGTACCATCATTTATAATTATACTGTGCATACTCACTCACACATGAACACACTCATGGCCATGGGGACAATAACACTTACTTTTTTGCCACGTCATTTAGGATTGCCATGTCTGTTTGCAGACGCTTGGAAGACAACAAAACAAGAGAAATCCATTCATCGTTATTAATCCTGAATTCTTCACATCACTATGTTTGAATTATTCCCATCACTTCATGTGCATTTTGAACATATTGCTACTGCTACTGTATTTAGGATAGAATGCCAGCACTCCACACTATGCTTGACATTTGTTAAATCAATTCACAGCACATTTTGTGTTAGAGCTACTACGTACACATACTGTGACTCATTTGAGAGATTAAACTACGAATAAGCTATTTGAGGATGCAAATGGTGTGTTTCTATGTGCTTCAGTTCAAAGGATAAGGCTAAACAAAGGCTGTTTTTTTTTTAATGAAATGGGATTTAGTGACTTTTACGTTTGCTAAATCACTAGATTTTGACTTTTTGAGTTTATGATTTTTTTCGTTATTACATCGTAACCAAAATCAGACATACTTTAAGGTGTGTTGGAGCATCTAGTTCCGCCTAATATAGAAAACACATGGAAATGTATTGGTCGGGATTCCGTATGCAAAACATGGGACTCAAAGCGTATTAGCGTGTTTTTGGCAGTGATTGTGTAAAGTGAGAGTCTGTGGCAATGCTTGGTAGAGAGCCTCACCTCAGACGCGTGCTGATGTTTCCTCCCATTCTTCTTCAGGAGATTAATGTCTCGCTACATACAGAAGGGCAGACAAATAAACATGTAAATAAATATGTAAAAAAAAAAATATATATATATATATATATATATATATATATATATATATATATATATACACATTATATATATTAGACATTTTTCTATGCAATTGTGCATGGGTGTGTGGGTCTCTGTTCACCCAAACACACACACACGCACACTTGCACACATCATGCAGCCCTCTCTTGCATACACACACACACTCACTCGGGCACACACACACACACACACACACACACACACACACACACACACACACACACACACACACACACACACACACACACACACCTTGGCATCGTCCAACTCTCTGGTCCAGGTCTCCATCCATCTGGCGTTTTCTTGGTTGATGCGTTCCACGAGTTCCTCACGCAGGGCTCTGAGGTCAGCCGCCACCTTTGGGTCCTACAGTACACACACACACACACACACACACACACACACACACACACACACACACACACACACACACACACACACACACACAAGTGACAGGCTTTACTTTCTATACTCATGGCATCGTTCATTCTTCTAAATGTTCTAAATAAGATATCTTACATGTTTTAAATAGACATCTTACTGTTCTAAATACGTAGATATCTTACATGTTCTAAATAGATATCTTACTTGGTACATGGTGTACTTATGAGTGAGACGTATCCAGTTGTATTGCACTACTGTCATGTAGCATATATGGTACACATTTTACATGTGCAGAGTGGCAAAAAAGGGCATCATGTTGTATTCTAAAACAGTGGTTCCCAACCTATGTGTCGGGACCCATCTTATGGGTCGCCAAAGATCCACAGAGGGTCGTGGAGCCCTCTTGATTTCAAGGGGTTCAATTTTAAATATATATAGCCCATGTTGAATAAATTACAAAACTTTTAGTAATATATGTGTAACAGTACAATTCTGCATCCAATAATATTTCTATGTGTGTTCTATTTTTCCATGATATTTGTATTTATTTGTGTTTTGTTAATTATGTTCACAATGTGGTGTTGTATTGTTCTGCTACGGTTGTACTATGGGAGTTATTGGACCGTTATTGATTAGGGTTCCCTTTTGGAATTTTAAGGAGGGGGGACGTTTAGATAGGGGGACCTGCCGGAACCGGCAAGTCAGTTTACCTCAGGAATTGTTTGAGATGTAAGTTGTGGTCAGCCGAAAATAAAGAATCAACTCGAACTGTAACCCGTGTCTCCTCGCCTCGTCTGAACTGGAGTGTCTTATGGTTGGTAACCAACTTTTAAGGGTTACATATGCATAGAAGCAAGCACGTGCTACATTAAACATTTATATTGTATTCGACCAAAGACAAACTGAGGAATAAAATAACTAAAAAGAGTTTTTATAGGAAACAGAGGGCATCTTGTGACTCCCTCTCGTGCGGGCGCTCACATGGTTGGGTCATCAAAGCTTACCATACTAAAACATGGGTCACTGAAGAAAAGGGTTGGGAACCACTGTTCTACTGTATAACCTGATGCTGCCTTCAATTTGCAGCAATTCCAAGGAAAATACTTTATGTGCTTGTTATCACCCATGAAGCATTTAAAATAATTGGTATTTGTACAGTGTCAAGATTTCCACAATATAAATTAGTTTGATTATTTGCTACATTGTCTGTGGATCCAATATGAAGAAGAGATCGTGGTAAAGATTTACGTTATTGGTATGTTATAAAATAATGAAATGATTCTATGCTATTTACTTATGCTCAGTCACGTGTGGAATTGGTGGTATGCATCGACTACTGTCTCTGGCCCAGTTATGGCTGTTATTCGGTGGGCTATTTTTTTATTTTCGTTTGAAAACTACTTGGTGTGTACTTACCATGTCAAACTTCTGTGCGATGTGAGTAGATTCAGCATTCAGTTTATGAGAAGAGGGAGCGGGAAAGCGACACCAAAATCCTTAACAGAGAGAGAGAGAGAGAGAGAGGGAGCAGTCAAGTAGAGATAATATGACAGACCAGTAACATTAGCCAGAAAGGGCAAGGGCAGAGGAGCTGAATGTACAGGATTGTAGATGCTGCATGTTATTATCTATGATCTGACTCACCAGTACAAGTAGTCAGAAAGGTCAAAGCCAGAAGAGTCAGTGCAGTGTTTCTAAAGCTCTTGCTGATGAGCAACAGCACTCCCTTCAGGAGGTCAAGGAAGGTGCAGCGAGCCAGGTGGAGACCAGCAGCCAGCTCTGAGGTAATGCACGCACGCACGCACGCACACACACACACACACACACACACACACAAACAAACACACACATAAGGGAGGGTACAGTAAGTTGACTACTACGGCATTTGGAGTTGGATTCATGGTGATGATGATGAGGAGGAGGAGGAGGAGGAGGATGAAGGTGATGATGCTGCTGCTGATGATGATGATGACCACCACCTTCAGCTGAACCTGTCCAAGACAGAGCTCCTGGTGATCCCAGCTAAAGAGTCACTCTGTCACAACATCAACCTCAAGATAGGCTCCACCATTGTGACCCCAAACAAAGTCGGCAAAAACCTTAGCATCATGATTTACGACGAGCTGTCATGCTACAACTACGTCAAGTGAGTCACCCGGACCTGCCGATTCCAGATGTCCAACATGCAGAAAATCAGATCCATGCTGACCCAATATTCTACACAACGACTGGTTCAGGCCGCAGTTCTGTCCCACGTTGACTACTGCAACTCACTCCTGGCAGGTCTACCTGCTTGTGCGCTAAAACCACTGCAGATGGTCCAGAATGTGGTGGCACGTTTGTGTCAGTTGTCCCAGTCAAGACTGTTCTCTGTTGCTGTTCCCCAGTGGTGGAACGGTCTCCTAGAGGCAGCAAGACTAAGCACATCCTTTGCAGTCTTCAAGAAGCAAGTAAAGACTCTCCTTTCGTGAGTATCTACTACACTAATGCTTGAGCTGCCCTAGCCGCAGGCCAGTCTCTTGACATGATGTGTATGTGTGTGTGTGCGTGTGTACTACACTTTCCTTAAAAAAAATACAATTAAAAATAAAATAAAAACCTGCACATGCTATTCTGCATTTTTCCTGTGCACTTGTATCTGCTAGGGATGTTGGCTATGATTATGTCCACGTTTGTAAGTCGCTTTGGTTATGAAGAGTCTGCCAAATGCAATGTAATGTCATGTAATGTAATGATGATGATGATGATGAAGATGATGGTGTGAGGATGATATGGACCAATGTCATAAAATGTGGTGTAGTGATCAGCAAGAACATAGTCGAGTAACCTATGTGATTGATGCTGAGAAATTCACACACACACACACACACACACACACACACACATAGGTGGAACTTAAAACATTTCCCCACCAGTCACTGTGGCAGGTAGATTCTAAAATCTACCAGTCACTCACAATTTTGACCAGTCACCATTGTTACCAGTTCATATTCAACCGTTCCAAACATTGCAATGCGAAGTAAGATCATTTTCTGATCAATACTTTTGTTTCAGAGGTCATAAATTCAGTTATTGTGATGCCTATAACTCTTTTCATTACCAATTTCCTTAAAACTTTGATATTGGATGCTGCGTATAATTCAGCATTAACCCGGGCGCCTGTAGAAAAATGTCACCAGTCAAGGTGACTGGTGGGTTGACATATTTCACCCGCCAAAGGCCAAATTCAGGTGGACGGGTGCTGATTTCCATCCCTGACACACACACACACACGCGCACACACACAGCGCTGGTGGTTCCTGTTAGGCTCCTGTTCATCTTCCTCTCCCATAAACACACTTTGTCTCGCTCTCTCACATACAGTACATACACGCACGCATGCACACACACACACAAACACACACACACTCACCACTGCCCTGGTTCTTATTGGGCCACCAGTCCCTCTTCCTCTCCCTTAAACACACACAATCTAATTAACACACATACACACACACAAGCATGCACACATACTGTATGCACACACACACACACACACACACACACACACACACACACACACACACACACACACACTAACCACTGTCCTGGTGTTGGTTCTTATTGGGCTGCCTGCTCCTCCTCCTCCAGGTGTGATCCAGCTCCTCAGCGGACGAGTACCCAGAGGTGGACTGCTCCAGCCGGGAGGGGGACCGAGGGGACACGGGGGTCACAATCCCAGAGGACACGGAGGGCCCACAGGGGGACACAGCAGAGGGGGGTCTGGAGGCATCTGAGGATGTCCGAAGAGTCGCCCTCAGGGCATCGGCCACACCTGAAGCAGAATTAGTGGGTGAGCACACACTGCAGCTTAGTGCAAAAAAGTGTGTGTATTATATACGGTATGTAGCAAGTGTTCAATGTCACTGTGTGTGTGTGTGTGTGTGTACAGTAGCCTATCTTAACTAATTAAAGATATCACAAAAAAGTCAGCGCATTATATGTGTCAATGGGCGTGTGTGTGTGTGTGTGTGTCTTACCACTGAAGTCCACTGAGTCCTCAGGGCTGAAAGACGTGGAAGACCAGGAACCGTGGGACTGAGCCCTCCTCCTCCTGTGTGTATGTCCATTTCTGTGTGTGTGTGTGTGTGTGTGTGTGTGTGTGTGTGTGTGTGTGTGTGTGTGTGTGTGTGTGTGTGTGTGTGTGTGTCAGAGAGCGAGAGAGAGATAGAGAGAGAGAAGAAGAAATGGGTAGAATTATTTATTTATGTGACGACATAACACAAGCCCGCGTAGGCCTGCATATCCACAACCTCACAGTAGCTCACCCACCCACAATTAAGTCTACAGTAGCCTACTACACACCTGACACGACTCTCTCTGTACTTGTCCTCTTCGCTTATTTCACCATCATTGCGGTAATAACCGCTCGTCAGTAATCTATGACTTCGCCGGGACATTGCTGGAGAGAGAGAGAGAGAGAGAGAGAGAGAGAGAGAGAGAGAGAGAGAGAGAGAGAGAGAGAGAGAGAGAGAGATGCAACACAAAGAGGCGGAGAGAGTGGTGTGTTAGTAGCCTACAAATGCCTGGCATGATCCTTATCTGGCCTAAGTTCAAATATCCCTCCAGAACAACAGAATGGCCATGCAACCCAAAAATATTCCTATTCCCCCAGTGGCCACTTCGTTTACCACCAAAAAACACCATAAGAAAGTGTGATAACACTTTACTTAAAGCCCATTCTATAGTGCATTATGAACATATTAATGATGAATCAGGCTATGACACACATCATAATTAGTCACAATGCATTATGGCTACACTCATAATGCTTCATGATGTATTATATCAACAGTTATAACTGTAGGCTACATCTAGCTTATTATGCATTATAAATACAATTTATATTTTTGTATAGGGCCTACTTTATATTTTATACACTATTTATTTATTTATATTTATTATGAGGCAGTATAAGCTAGATGTAGGCCTATAGGCTAGTTATAACTGTTGATATAATACACCATGAAGCATTGTGAGCCATACGTAGCCATAATGTAGCCATAATGCATTGTGACTAATTATGATGCGCATTATAATTCATTATAAATAGGCATACGCTCATAGTGCAATATAGCCTATGGGCTTTGTACCGTAGGCTAAGTGTTACCGAGTGTTGTTGGATGTTATGGCTTAAGAATAACGTTACAGCCAGAACGGTCACTTTTTTTAGGCCCACGTTCCTCACTGTAGCCTAAATGAGCCGAAGCCAGTGAATCTCAGTGTGAAAGAATAATATTAAAATAACTGACAACATTTTTCTCAAGCTAAAAACTGAAAACGAGTCAAAATGACCCGAACCCAGATAAACAAACACCAGTCAATCGAAATCAACCAATCAAAAATGAATTAATCAATCAACTAACTAACCACAGGATAAAAAAAACCCTACCATTTCAGTGGAGTAAATTGGTCGCTTACCTTCGCAGTCTGATGCAAAAACATATCTGATTATTAGTGAGAATGGCTGCGGTTTTTATAGCGTCTACTATTGTTGCGTCTTCCGACTGACGCTAACGAACTTAGCTGAAGATTCTGTTTGCGCTTCCAGTAGGCCTAAACATTCCATGATGTTACTACCACTGTGACGTCTTCGAATCAAAAGTATCGTTCATGGACGCTTTCCAATTAGTCCTATGGCGTCGCATGAATTTCAAATTTCCTCCAACTTTAAAACCAAAGTGGTCGAGAAAGATGTTTGTGTTTCCTTGCGCCAGAATGTTTGTAAGACTAGGCTACATAAGGCCTACACTTGTGATTATGGCGATTCAGTGTTATGTGGGAAAACTCTTGCTAATCAATACTTTAAAATATAGCTGCAAGCAGCAATGCGGGGCCAAGCAGTAAACTTGCCAGAGTCGGCACGGCAACAGAAGGAACTGCAGCGCCCCCTTTGGTCCAAATCTCGCCAATGTTGGTGTGCATTCCTTGGACGAGAGTGTGATCACGTAAACCAAGTTTAGTTTGAATCCGTTGAAGAGCTGCCGAGATATGAGCTCACTTCCTGTTACCCGTTGGTGCCGCTAGAGAGCTTGGGGTCTGGATTTTTTTGTGAGAGGTCATGGGATGGACTAGAATGTGTGCAAAAAATCCTTACAGAAATTGACTAACGGTTGCTGAGATATGACCTCACTTCCTGTTTTGCCACCTTTATGACAATTTTGATTGGCTGTCACCGGCAAACGACAAGAGGTGTTCAAAATTCTTTCCTCTCCCCCCTCCTTCTCCCTCCCTCCTTCCCTCTCTGTCCCTCTCCCTCTCCATCTCCCCCCTCCCTCTCCCTCTCCCTCTGTCTGTCTGTGTGTGTGTGAGGGGGGGGTTGCAGGGGCTGGGGCAGTGGGGCTTTGGTTGACACTAGACCCCCTGCCGAGAATGGTGTCAGTGAACGTGCGCAGGGGAGGGAAAGGGGACAGAGAGATGAGAAAAAATCCCTCCATTCTTTCCACAATTTGGAATGGCTGCTGTGAGCTGATAGTTTTTTCAATCGTTACGAAAATCCATACCTGGGTGCAACATAGTGTGAAGATGACCTGTGTACCAATATTTTGAAAATTGGGAGTACGGTTCAAAAGCTACAGGCAAAAATGTAGCTAAAATTTTGACCTGCTGGTGGCGCTACAGAGTTTGAGCTGGGGATCTGATTTTTTTTTGTGGTAGGTCATGGGATGGACTACTATGTGTGTACAAAATCCCTGCCCAATTCGACAAACGGTTGCTGAGATATGACCTCACTTCCTGTTTCGCCACGTTTACGACAATTTTGATTGGCTCTCACGGCTAAACGATAAAAGATATCCAATATTCCTGAAGACCCCATGTGTAGCTCAGTCCAGAGATACTATATACCCAATTTCGGGTGAATTGGTCAAAAATTGCGGGAAAATTAACATTTTTATTGAATTTTACAAAATTCAAAATGGCGGGAAAACTATCCTGGCGGAAAATGACGTCATATGGTGCGTTGGATTCGTCTTGACTCAAGGATTCCAGGGATACCAAGTTTATGAAAATTGGCCCAGCGGTTCAAAAGTTACAAGCAGAAATGTACCTGCAACTTTGACCTGCTGGTGGCGCTAGAGCGTTGGGGCTGGGGTCCTATAAATTGCTGTGGGTAATGCTGAGACTGCCCCGAATGTGTGTGCCAATTTACAGCATTTTCCTGCCTACGGTTCTATGGGCTGCCATAGACTTGCAGAGGGATAGGAATGGTGACTAGAGAATAATAATAATAATAATAATAATGAAGAAAACCTACTAACTCTATAGGGGCCTTCGCCAGCTTCGCTGCTTGGCCCCTAAAAACACCATCACCGTTTCCCAAAGACTTTGAGCATCTGCTCCTTGTAGATTACAAAATTAGTGCACAGAGCAAGTAGGCAGTTAAAGGAATAGTCCACACAGTTTGTCCAAGTATTAAACATGAATATTTAATACTTTTCACCCAGAATTGACGGTAGAAAATGTGCACCAGACAACTACCCAAATAAATCTGGCTCAATAGGCCCATCTGGTGGCCACAATGTAAACAGACAGTCAGCTGTGTATCAATACCTTTCACATTTACATAGTAAGCCTACAATGAGAGCTGCAAAGAGATTGAACCATGCATGAGATCTAAAGACTACCCAATCTCTGACCCTCTCTCAAACACACACACACACACACACACACACTGTGTGTTGATTCACATTTACACGTTTATTAAGTTAACATATGGCGTGATGGTGGACAACTAAACTCAATAAGCTCAAATAACTGCAGGCCTATTTACCAGGACAAAATGTGGTGTTTTGATGTTTGAATTTGGTATGGAAATATCAGATAGTGTAAAACCAAAACTAAATTCTAGGCTATAGGCCTACAGTATATTGAAATGGCTTTTTCAAGTCAGCTTTTATTGTCACTTTCTTCATATGCACAAGATACAAGGGAAATGAAATTCCGTTTTCTCTCTATACCATGCCAGGACTAGACATATACAAGACTGACATTTTACAGACTGACATAAAGTGCGAGACATGACAGATAACAGTGATGGACTGGTAACAATAAGTGGACAATAATAAATGCAGTACAAATAAACATTTAACATTTAACATCAACATTTAACATTGAACATGTAAACAGAAGATAACATTTTTATGTAGACATTACAATATAGAAATAATAACAGTGACAGCAGCAATAGTGTGTGTATGTTCCAGGACTGAGGTAGTGCAGGTAAGGTGCAGTCCCTGGTACAGTGTGTGTGTGTGTGTGTGTGTGTGTGTGTGTGTGTGTGTGTGTGTGTGTGTGTGTGTGTGTGTGTGTGTGTGTGTGTGTGTGTTTTGTAGTGTGTGTGTGTGTGTGTGTGTGTGTGTGTGTGTGTGTGTGTGTGTGTGTGTGTGTGTGTGTGTGTGTGAGGGGTGTGTGTGTGAGAGAGAGAGAGAGAGAGAGAGAGAGAGAGAGAGAGAGAGAGAGAGAGAGAGAGAGAGAGAAAGAGAAAGAGAGAAAGAGAGATAGTCTTAGCTTCCTGTCTGCCTGATGGCTGGAGCAGACCGTGTAGGGAGGGGTTGGAGGGGGTTCAGCATTCTGATGGCCTGGTGGATGAAGGTGTTCGCTAGCCGGGTGATTCTGGACCGTAGGCTCCCGTACCTCTTTCCCGAGGGCAGGAGACGGATCAGGTTGTGTGCTGGGTGGGTCTCATCCCTCACAATTGTGAGGGCTTTGCGGATGAGGCGGCTGGAGTAGATGTCTTGCAGGGAGGGGAAAGGTGTCTTGATGATTCTCCCAGCTGTGTTCACTATACGTTGCAAGGCTTTCCTGTTGTAGTCAGTGCAGCTCCCGCCCCATACCGTGATACAGCTGGTGATGATGCTTTCAATGGTTCCTCTATAGAAGGAGGTCAGGATGGCTGGTGGGGCACTGGTATGATTCAGCTTCCCCACGTTGCTGGGCTTTCATGACCAGTGTTGGTGGTCCAGGAGAGGTCGTAGCTGATGTGCACTCCAAGGAATTTAGTGCTGCTCACCCTCTCCACAGCAGCACCATCGATGGTCAGTGGCAGGTGTTGGCTGTGGCCTCTCTGGAAGTTGACAACAATCTCCTTTGTCTTTCTGACAGCAGGAGGTTGTTGTCGCTGCACCACTTGGCTAGGTGGTCCACCTCTGTCCTGTAGTGTGTCTCGTCGCCGTTGGTGATGAGTCCCACCAGGGTTGTGTCGTCTGCAAACTTAACCAGGTGGTTGGTGCTGTGGGTTGTTTTGCAGTCGTGTGTGAGTAGGGTGAAGAACAGGGGGTTTAGCACACACCCTTGTGGAGCTCCTGTGCTCAGCGTGATAGTGTCCGAGGTGTTGTTGCCGACGCGCACTGCTTGCGCTCTCTGGCACAGGAAGTCCAGCAGCCAGTTACAGAGGGAGGTGCTGAGGCCCAGTTTGTCCAGTTTGCTTATCAGCTGTTGGGGTATGATTGTATTGAATGCTGAGCTGAAGTCAATGAACAGCATTCTCACATATGAGTCTTTTTTCTCCAGGTGAGTGATGGCTGGGTGCAGAGCTGAGTTGATGGCGTCCTCTGTGGAGCGCCGGGGTCTGTATGCGAATTGAAAGGGGTCCAGGGTGGGGGGGAGGATGGATTTGATATGTGTCATGACCAGCCGTTTGAAGCACTTCATGATGATGGGTGTCAGTGCTACGGGACGGTAGTCGTTGAAGCAGGATGGAGATGACTTCTTTGGCACCGGTATGATGGTGGCGGCTTTGAAGCAGGAGGGGACAATGGCTTGTTGTAGTGAGGTGTTGAAGATGTCAGTGAAGACATGCTTTAGTTCCTCGGCACAGTCCTTCAGCATCCGTCCAGGGATGTTGTCTGGGCCTGTTGCTTTGCGTGGGTTGATCCTAGTGAGAGCCCTCTTCAGGCTACTGTATGAACAGGTAGACAGAGTGCTTGGTCGTGTGGCGGGGAGATGTTTTCTGCGGGTGGGTCTTGTTGTTTTCCTCAAAGCGTGCAAAAAAGCTGTTCAGGTCGTTCAGCAAAGATGTGTTGTTTTCGCAGCTTCGGGGCGCCTGCTTGTAGTCAGTGATAGATTGGATGCCCTTCCATAAGCTCCATGCATCTTTGCTATCACTGAAGTGGGCAGTAATTTCCTGAGTGTAATTTTAGTTTGCCTTCCTAATGCCCCGTGACAGGTTGGCTCTTGCTGTTTTTAGGCCTGCTTCGTCCCCAGCTCTGAAGGCCTTCTCTCTGGCCCTCAGCAGCCTGTGAACATTTGTGTAGGCTAGAGAGCATTTGCTTTTGGAATTGAGAAGTTGAAGATGATGTCTGACATTCATTGAGCTGCTATTCAAGACATTTGTCTTCTGAGAAGATTCAGAGGCCATTGGTAATTGGTCATTTTGTTTGAATTGTATGATAGGACTGGTCTCTCCTGAGAGATGGTAGCCTCATAATGCCGTTCCACCAATGGAACGTTGTATTAGTCTTTGAACAGACTACAGGAATACACTATTAAGACGTTACACAGCGTCTTCAGTAATACTATACCAGTAATACTATTACTATACAGTAATTAAATACATCAATTACAAGTAGGCCTTGTCTCAACAAAAAAGTGAGTACTCTACATGTTTGTCAATTTGAAATAACTCTGCCTCTACCATCACGGCCATTCTGGAATAACCATGTAACCTACCAAGGAAATTTTTAGAAAATAAAGGTCCGCAACAACGTTTCGGACTGACCTTCCTTCATCACAGTGCAACTCGTTGCACTGTGATGAAGGATGGTTAGTCCGAAATGTCGTGCCATTCAATATTTGGGAGCATTTAACAGTGTTGCGGACCTTTATTTTCATCGTCAAAGGGGCGTTTGGTCCAGCACCTGTGCCACTGATGTGCGCGCATTCTTTGACTTTCAAGATATTTTAGCGGTCAGATGGAAGGAGAAGGGATAAATGTGAGGTCTTTTCTCCATCAACTTCTACAGCAATGATAATACTATACCATTGTGGTAATAACAAATGATAATGTAGGCATGTCTGGCAACACTAGGAGCACCCTCACCTTGTTGGTATCAGCTCAGCTTCTCCACATTTCAGCAGTGTTGGGGTGTTACGCGTTACAAAAGTAAATAATTATGGGTTACAAGTTTGATGCCTTAACAGCTTACCCATGACTTCCCTTTACTGATGCCCTGCCTCTGTGACTTTCCCCCATTCAACATCTCGATTGCAAATGACAGAATGACTTTTGAAATGTGTTTTTTGTTTTGTTTTGCAAACATAAATGTCAAGGTCATCATCATCCCACGAGAACTGATGCTACAGTTAAAGGAAAGGAGGGGGGGGGGGGTCGTTTGATTTGCTCTCTGACATTTATTGAATTTCTGAGATATTGAATCTAGACAGGACAATTTATTCCCCCCGGACAGTTGAGGCACTATAACCATAGACACATACACAGTCTATACATTATGCAGTATGTTTAGCCTACATAAAGCATTTGACATAAGTGTACACCTCTTACAGTACAGTTCTACAGAATCTGCTGAAGGACTGAGACACTGCAACCAGACACATTGCCTTTTGCATACGTAGTATTAAAGGGCCAGTTAAGTCAATTTCAATATGCTGTTGTATTGCTCACAGTACCCTTGACTTGTCAGTACCCGGTGATGCCACTTTTTTTGGCTAAGCCCTTTCCGAGATATGAGCTATTCTAACGGTAGGGACACATAGGAGGCGAAGCGAAGAGAGGCGAAATCCAACTGTCATCAGGTCGTCGCGGCGAATCAAATGGAATGGAACAGTTATGTTGTTGATTTGATTGGGCCGCGGCAGGCGAATTCGCTCCTCATTTGCATAACATTAAACTTTCTTTAATAATTTCAATATGCTTCGCATTCGCCCCACTGTTCGCTTGACTTGTCGCTTGCCATCGCTTGCCTTCGCCTCTCTCATAGGAATAATGAATGGCAAAGTTCGCGTCTCTACTGTCTTGCGCAAACTACCGTAATGGGGGCAGCATTTGTTTACTTTTTTTTTTTTTTTTAAATAACATAGGCCTACTCCAAATGTTTTCCCAGCTGCATCACAGTGTGTGCTAGCTGTCTGTCTGCGAAAAATTTTTCCAGATGTTTTTGGGAATAAATAAAAATGTTTTTTTGAAATGTAAACAAATCGCTCCACAACATGACCAAGATCTCACCCGGAAAAGGCTGATCAGAAGAAGAAAAAAAAACTGTTCAGGCCTACTGACAACTCCTGGTAGGGTAGGCTGCCACTTCCCGTACCACCATGTTGAAATTGACTGAACTGGTCCTTTAACACCAGATTTTTTTGTGACTACGCACCAGTGGCATGAACGCGTTTTTTGAATATTTCAAGTAATGCCGTCTCCAGGACATCTCGTGCCCGTCTGTCAAGATTCCCACATCTATGACGTCACCTAGTTCTTCCAAACAGCAGAAACACAGGCTATCATCTACCACTACTGGACTGGACTGGACACACACACACACACACACACACACACACACACACACACACACACACACACACACACACACACACACACACACACACACACACACACACACACACACACGCCTTCAATTAAAAGACAATCTTCTAATATGGCAACAGATTAGACAATAAATCCTTTTGAATTTTGAATTTGAATACACATCATGTCCATATACTGTATGTACAATAGCACACACAGTATGTAAATGTCTATGGTTGCAACAGGATGACATCATTGATGGTGCTAAGCTTCACTGGTGTTTCTACTGCCTCTACTGGAGACTTGGCAAACCTACAGTTTTTATCAGAGATGTGGACTTGTGACTTGTGACTCGGACTGACTTGTGACTTGAGTCACAAATGACTCGACTTGAGACTTGACACACAAATTAGGGGTGACTTGTGACTTGACTCGACTTGTACGCTATTGATTGAGACTTGACTCGACTTGACAGTTTTTAGCTTGCAATGACTTGCAATTGCTCCAAGTCAATGAATATATATATTTTTTCAAATCTACTGATGTTGAAAAAAACTGCATGCAAGAAAGATAAATGATTTTACCTTAGAAAAAGCAACAAACAAATATATTATGATCAAGTTGTTTGCTGTCACCCAACTTTAAAACTGTAAAAGCTTGTCTGCAGCCGTGCTGTAATGGTTAGGAGTTGGGCTGGAGATCACAGAGTTGCAGTTTGAACCACCCTTAAACCAACCTATGTCCTTACCTACTCTATCAATGTCTGCCCATGGGAGCAAGGCACCTAACTCCATATTGCTCAAATTCTGTCACCAATAAGGCATTGGATAAAAGATAAAAGTGAAATAAAATGAATAATTATAACCTGGTAAAACTATTAGTTTTCAGAGTAAAACCATGGTTCAATTTTTTTTAAATAACCAAGGCCTAAAACTCCAAAAACCAAAGTAACCAACGTTGCCAAAAAATTTTGTCCCATGCTAACTGAAATCATACGTATAACCTTTTCGATTTTCGGACATGACTGGCAAGGGAAATGTTTTAGCAGTGTTGAACAAATTCGCTGACCAATTACAATTGCCATAGAATACTGGGCAAGGTATGACTTGGATTGACTTGACGACAACTGCATGTTGGACTTGACTTGAACTGGCTTTTAACACGATTGGACTTGGACTACGACCATGGCATGAACGTTGACTTTTGAATATGTTCGTAACTTGTCTTAGGACTTGATTGGAAGCCCGAAACTTGGTCATGCGACTTGCAAATTAGTGACTTGGTCCCATCTCTGGTTTTTATACTACCACTTGAAAACTCATCACACCTCTTTGTAACAAGTTCGGATGCTATGATAAACATAATACCACACACACTTTCAGGTCTAGAAAAGGAGGGCAACATAGAAATCATGGCCATTGAGCTATGTATTGAGGGAAAAACTGCATGAACCTTTGATGTGCACATTTGATGAATGCCAATGAGGAGTAAAAAAAACAATTTTAGCCCCAGTTTGTGAGATTGCACTTCATTAGAAATCTGGGCCTTGGGGTTCTTTTCATTCACAATGTTTGACACATGAAGGATGCCTTGTGTAAGCCTGTGAGTAATGGGACTTGAACCTGGTTTTTATACTACCACTTGTGGCACCACATGTGTAACAAGTTGTAAAAAAAAAAAAAAAAAAAAGGGCAACGTAGAAATCACACTGACACTATCCTGACGGCAAACTCATAGAACCTGACTGTGCACATGATGAATCAATGATAAACTTAACTATGCCAGGTTTCATACTGGCTGCAGCAGTCACTTTTGGATGTAACACTGGGTTGGTGACAAAATATCCATAAGTTAGACATGCCAGATTTACCACTTTAAAAAAAAAAAAAATCCCAACACTGACACATCCTGACGGATCACACTGACTGAGCAAATCATGTGAACCTCTACTCTACAGTACAGTCCTCCAAATATCATTAGACATGCCCCTTTTCTCTTAATCGATGACCATTCACTACTACAGTACCAATCTTCCAGACTTTAGCCTCACACTACAACACCAGACTTGCCAGGAAAGCCAAAAACATCACCTCTGACCCTACACACCCAGCACACCACCTATTCACACTCTTGCCTTCGGGGAAAAGGCATCGCAGTATCCCAAGCAACACCACACGCTCTAGGGACAGTATCTACCCACAAGCCATCCGCCACTTAAATATGCACTAGCACTTTACAGCTACTCCTATACCTGGCCTTCCTACCTCCTTTCAATGCTACCACTATTCTGTACCATGCATTTTAAATATCCCATTGCACTTTTCAATGTCTCCAATGTTTTTGTATGTCATTCCCTGTTTATTTATTTATGTACTCCCGTTTTTCTTTCACACCAACCCCCCCCCCCCCCATCCCCTGTTTTTGTGTCTTTTGTTGTGTTGTGTGTGTGAGCACACCAAATAACATTCATAACAACTGTATTTTATACTGTTGATATGGCTAAACAAACTTGAAACTTGTGTCGTGTCGATACAAGCTACCCATCGAGCACTAAAATAGCACCTCTACAGGTAAAGGAATATGGTTTGGGTTTACGCTGTGTTATAAATATATGCATAGCTCATCTCGACAAAGCAGCTCACATCAACAGAGCACTGTCCCTTTATTTATTTTTCAGTATTTTGTCCGTTAACACTCAGCCATAGCCTATTAACACAACCCTAAACCTAGCCCCTAACCTGAAAGTAGAGTAGAGTAAAGTAACTTTATTAATCCCCAAGGGGAAATTAAGTGGCTACTGCTCAGGGCAGTGCTCTTGTAGCCCAGCTTGGCAGACATTTCATATCAACAGGATGGCAGGACTGGTGTCACCAGTGTTTGACGACACTGGTTCTTATACTGGGCTGGCTGGCTGCAATAGTCATTTGTGTGCTGGATGTGTATCGTATATAATAGAGCCAATAACACACCCCTAAGCCAGATATCCCGTTTACAGTTACTACTGATGGAATCATCTTCAGGGGTTCACGGCACATTATCAGGAGGTCTGTGAAAAAGTGTGTTTTTGTATTCAAAAGTCAGTACCCAATGACAATTTCCAAGTATGTTAGGCCATTTCTTTTAAAATGTAAACAAACCATGCCCCTCGTACCCCCATATTCCACATATTGCATAGGCCAATGGTTCTTAACCTGGGGTCAGAGCCCACTCTGGAGACATTGTAGAGGTCCGCAGAATTTTGTCTGTATTGAGGCTGTGACCACAATTATTTGTGGATATTATTTGGCCAACAGAATCCTATGATACATCCAAGAGGATAACCAAAAGCCTGGATAACCATTTTTGGTCCCCATGAAAAGAGAAGGAGCAAGAGGCATTGTAATTTTTAGTGTGTACATATCTTGGCCAGTTAACATTTAAATGATTGTGAAGATTAATATGTCACGCTTACAAACTGAAAGTATTGAGTTTGTAAGCATTTTGAGTTTGTAAGCATGACATTTTAATCTTCAAAACCAGCAGGTAGGAAGACAATAGGTGTGATGTGCTATTGCTAATGTATCAGTTTTTAAAAATATATTGTTCCAAAAGGTTATTTCAACCTAATGATAGGTTTGAGACTGTATTTTCAGAAATGTTTATAAGAATACTTTGTGTACAGTATATTTGTGTGACCCATGTTAGAATTTCATAATTACACAATGCAAGTCTATTAATTAAATTTAACAGCACTGATAAAGAGCAGGGACTGTGGATTTTAGTGAGTGAGTAATTCTCTGAAATTCCACTAGGTGGCAGTCTTCCCCTTCACAGTCAAGAACTGGATACCTGAGGAGGACATCAAAAGCTTTTTAATTATATTTTACACACATCCCCCTCTGTGGAACAGAGAAAAGGCTGACAGTATTGTTACAGCAGTTCTTTGATTATTTACAGTCATATATTTTTACACGTTTGAACTGGTTATTATTATTATACATGTCAATGCACTAAGTACACAAACATACCTTAACAATTAACAGGGGACTTTCCGTTCATGCAACAAGGGGGTAAAAACATTTTTCCAACCAAAAGTCTCTCGCTCACACAAAGATCAGATGTATTTTTGTCATATCAGTTATTGTCAACAGTAGGACTTAAAATCATAAATTCCTCCCTTTTGGCAAGTCAAATGATGTGGGGTTTTCATAAATGCTTTGCGTATGTGAACAGTATGGTGATTCAATCAGAAGTGTATCTACAGATGACTTAAATAATGATGTACTTAACTGAGTAAAAGTGATGCTACTAGAAATAAACAATGCGGTACAATTCAAGGACTTTTTTGTTTAAATTAAAATGACAGGAATTTGTGTGTGTTATGCAAAACCCATGACCTCTGTCATCCTATGCAATTTTCAAGCAAGAAATGTTTTATTGTGAATATAGCCCACACAAGCACACATTGATGACCAAGATTAAGCATCAGAATCAGTTAAGTTCAAACATAAATCTCCGTATCTACTGTATCATAAATGCTGGTGTAATTATCCGCTTGCAAGGAAGATCTGGGTTGGATGTACCCCAGTCTCTCACAAAATAAATATGTACGTATATCAATAAATAATTAAATAAACAGAAGAATAAATTAGACTACAGTACACACTGGGTCAATGTACTTTTGTTCATCTTTAAAGTGCATGGCAATACAAACACAAAGGGGTGGATTAGACAGCAGTGTATATCATGGGCCACAAAAATAAATAACATACATAAAAAGACATGGATGGATAAATGTTGGAGTGTGTTACCTGTCATATTACCTATAAAATATCACAACAAATTTCATTGCACATTGCCACATTATTAAGTATTAATGGTCCAAAGAGAAATTGATTGTTTGTGAGAGGTGTTGCTCCGTACTGTGTAGTGTGGACATACTCATATGGACTGGATTTATGCTGACTTTAGTGTACTACTCTTTTGCCGTATAGGGGGAAAAAAGAAAAAGAAAACACCCTTATCAATCAAAGGTGCACGGTGTGTCCTTTCCTCGCCATCACTCATTGTCCAGCTGTTCATCATCATAGTTTGTGGGTAGTAGGATTGCTGTAGTAGAATAAAGGTTGCCCCCCGCCCAGGTGGTGTGTGTGTGTGTGTGTGTGTGTGTGTGTGTGTGTGTGTGTGTGTGTGTGTGTGTGTGTGTGTGTGTGTGTGTGTTGAGCTAGGGAGGCAGAAGGGGAGGCTTGAAGGTGCAGGTGCCAGTGCAGTGGCGAGGGGTGAGCATCTTGCAGGAGAAGTGGTGTAGCGCGTCGTGAGCTTCTAGGAGGAAACCACAGCGATCACTTCATGCATTGACACACACACACACACATGGCCTTCCATCATAGCGCCGAGACTGCTATGTGCACTGATGTATTAGTACTGCATTCTTATTTGTTAATAATAAGGGATTTATAAGGGACAAATAAGGGATTTTTGAATCCTACGCATAATATTTATTTTACCAACAAAAAACAGCAAGAACCCCGCACATCATACGGCAGTGCTTATTTTTAAGTATGAAATGCAACAAAAAAAGAAGAAAAAGTGAAAATACCCATATTATTAATAATTAATACCCATATAGATATTTTCAACAATAAAACTCCATAAAGTAGCACTTGCATATATTCGTTGGAACTACACAAATGCGGTCGTTGAAACCAAAAAGCATATTATTACCTTTCAGCTTCTGTTGGATTGCATAACGAGCTTTTCTTTCTTGGTCCAACTCGTTGCACAAAGTGTCTATATGTTAACAAAAAAAGAATAAATATGATATTACTGAGGTTGTATTTATACCAAAGTATCAATGTTTTTATTCCTTATAACATTTGAATATTTTTCGCTTATACTACAACCAACAGTCAGGTCATCATTATTGTAAGGGTATCTTCTCTCTCTATCGGTCTAATTCTATGAAAGACAGCCAATATATTTTTAAAGACAAAGGCCAGTCTATAAAAATATTGGTCGAAGATATGCAAGTGTCACTTTCTTTGAAAAAAAGAAAAGAAAAGAAAAACAAATATAAAATCGACCTTTCCCCAATTCTCCACCAAACTGAAACAGATATGCAATTTTCAATAATGCCACTGTATTTATTTCCAGACATGACTATACAAGTGACTCACCCCGAACAATTTGGAGTTGCTGAACCATCTCCTCTCGGTAGGACAGCTCTCTCTTCATCTGATCCTGGAAATTATCTGAGAAACACACATGCCCTTCCCATCCTTAGTACATGGACGAAACATTTCACCTTCAATGTGTTTTACACAATACAGTGCTCGCGTCTAAAAGCAGAGATGGTGTGTTGCATGAAATGTGTTCTATACAGTGCCCATATGTAAAAACAGAGAACATCTGAGGAACCCACATGCCCTTCTGGTTCTGAGTACATGGAACACGTAATCTTCATGGTGGTACCAAAAATAATGTGTTCTATACAATACTGTGTCCATTTATAAGCATGGACAATATCTGAGGAAGACATACTGAACACGTATACCCTTCTGATCCTTAGCATATAGTCATTATATTCCACATTCAAGGCAATAGCAAATAAATGTGTTATATACAAAGATAGTGCCCTTACACAAAAAACATTTTCTTATCTGAGATGTATTCAATGAAATGTGTTCCACAATGTTGTGCCTGTATGTAGAAGCAGAGATTATCTGAGGTGCATTCTATGAAATGGGTTCTGCGATGTAGTGCAGTCCTGTGAGCAGAGATTATCTAAAAGGAACACATGCCACTTACATTCTTTGCACATGGACTGGACATTATAGTACACAGTACATTTTGCTTAATTAAATCGACATCATGCCTGCTTTTCATGGGCACTACATGGAGTAGAACACCTGTGTTTTGGTTACTAGAAGTACATTGCGTAGTGTCAATTCACTGTGAGTGTTAACCTTGACTCTTTAAGCGTTAAATTAACTACAGAATTAACTTAATTAATCGTGTAGCCTACAAAATCATCCTAATAACAAAAAATAGGGATTTTACTCCATGTAGTGCCCGTATGTAAAAGCAGAGATCACATGGATCTAAGTCCCGTGTATAACTGATGAGTGTCATCAATCGTCTACGGTGTGGTAATCATTCACCTTTTAAATGCTGAAACTCTCTCTCCAGCTTCTTCCTGAGCTCCACCTGCTCCACAAGCTGTTTCTGCAGCTCCTCTGTAGACACACGCACACACACACACACACACACACACAGAGACACACACACACGCCATACGAATCAGCACATGCATACAGCACTATCAAAATGGCACATTTGTTCTTTTTTTCCAAGACTGGGGGTAAAAATGAGGGTTGTTTGTGAATCCAGAATGTAATTGTCTGCAGTGACTGTGGTGGTGTCTATACAAGCGATGCTGCACACTATAGGCTCTGCAGTTTCAGAGGCGAGCATTAACAGTCAGATCCCTGTGTTTTCAAGCATGCTGTTGCAAGATAATTAGGACAATAGCCCGAGGCTGTATGTGAGGCCTGGAATAATATCGCAGAAGAGTACAAAGGGAGATCTGCAGTGTGGAAAAAAGAGGAACGAGAAGGGAGAGAGGTCCCTACAGGATAGTGTTGTATTTTTTAATCTATCCCAACATATAGTTTAACAGTTTTTACATAAAGTGATGTGCAGAAGATGTTGTGTGAATCCAACTGTGTAGTGACATAATTTAAATGTAAATCAGGCTATTATCAAATAAACAGCAAAACAGCCACAAAAAACTCCCCAAAAAAACAGACACCTTAAAAAATAATTACGAGTTAACAACTGGATTTCAATAAATGTTTCAAGTCTTGAGTGTATGTGGAGTGAATGGTGTTTTGCACAGAATGCCACACATACATTGATATTATATATTCTGACTTTCACATAATTGCTGAATAGGCCCTTTTATATGCTTGAAATATTATATATTATACTGGGAACAATCCAGTCATTTGCCTAAACCGAATAGCCCATATTTGTTTTTGTTTTGCTTAAATAATTTGCACTTATTTCCAGTAGGCCTGATATGATTGGTTTTCAATACACATAAGCGCTGCGTTTGTTTTAAAAAATAAGGAATAAATAAGTACATGAAAAGCAGTCCATACCTTTCGCCATGTTTTCGATGCCTTTGCTGGCTCTGGGCACCTCATCGCGCATCGCCTCATCACCTGCACCACACGTTCACCAGTAAATATCAAAGGCTTGATGGTTCGACTAGACGCAGATGTAACACATAACAATATTTCAACTAAACAATGAACAACAGACTTACTCGAGCTGTCCTTGGATACATCATACGTTTTGTGCAAATCAGATTCGTCCTCCGTTTGAATAACGCTTTGTTTTAGTGAATCTTTTGAAAAGAAAAAAAATAAAGTGCAATGAGTATTCCATGCTTTCGCAAAAACTTAATTATTATGAAAATGTACAAATGTATAGAAAACCTTTCGTTGCCATATTACCGGTGGTTGCCAGTGGACTTGGGGGATATTTGGGGACTAGATTAGATGTGACAGACGGCAGCACGTGCCCATCCTTTTCATGGGAATACACCTGCAGAAACAACCGCGAAATTAAGAATAAAATAAATTAAAAGATGTGACGTGATTGAAGCCATTTTCATTTCAATAATAATGATGACAATTGTAGTAATTGTAGCAATTTGCCTCATTCATAATCTAATTACCTTAACCTTTATCAGGTTAATAGTTTGTATCAGGTGTAGCCTGTACCACAGAGACGCGTGTGCGCACAAGGAGGGCAATTTCACAACAAAAGAGTCCTTGAAGCCTTTCATCAAAGTAAGTTGGAAATTATACCCCATTTATACTCAAATTATGACGAGTGTGTTTTGCCATCTTATATGCCTATTCGTTTCAAAGACGACTGGAAAAGCGTGATTTTAACCAATAGACTACTTTTCTCAGACCCATAATAGGCCTATCTATAGGCTTACCATTCACAAGGACAAGTAGCGGAGGGGCCGTCCAATATATTAATTAATAGCTGATTTGCTGTTGATTTAGGCGTTTTAATAATAACAATAATAATAATAATAATAATAATAATAATAATAATAATAATATCTCGCAATATTGTGCGTAATTCTCAGACAACAAATCTATCCATCTGTTAATGTATTTGAGTTGTGGGTTGTGAGAACTGTCGACATGCTTGTTTTACTAAAGATACTCACTCCGTAGGTTGCAGCATCTTTACTCTCCGACACGTGCTTGCTCAGCCGCTCGTCATCAGATGACACTGCCTCACTGAACACGGCTCTCTGGGGATCATCCGGTTGCTGTGTTGGTCTAGTCTCCGAATCTTGACTTTCATCAGGATTGGTCTCAGACAGGATCCGCCCCGGGGGACTGTGATGATCTTCCACAGAAAGTTGAATTGACTCTTCATCTTCTGGTAATTTATTCGACTCCACGTCAACATCCGGGTCCTCTCCACTGTCTGCGTCTGGAGAGACGGACCGGTAACTGGAACTTTCGCTGACAAAGTCAGGCGATAGGTAACCTGAACGAGCCCCTGTATAGACCTCCCTGTTGCCGTACAGCTTGGCTATGCTCTCCGCGTCTTTCACAACTGGTCTGAAAGCAGATATGTAGCTCACCTTTCGAGGCGTGCTGGGCTGCCCCTCAGTTGACCTGGCCTCATCCCCAGACTTGTCTTCATCGTTCCTCGTGGACTGGGAACTGGAGCAGCGCTCGCTATCATAGAGTTTATCTTTGGGGGTGATTGACCCTCGATCATTTTGGTCGGAGAGTTCGGCCTCGTTTTGTCGCGAGCTAATAATGTCTGCGTGGGGTTTTGGCTGCGCCTGGGGGTATGTTGACATGGGCAGCGTGGCTGCCGTCGGCCAAAACATGGGGAAAGATGGGTAAAGGTTATCCTTCACGCCCGGCCAAAAGACACCCGGCACATTAGTCTTGGCCTGGTCTGACACCCCGTCGTCTTTCTTGTTACACAATCCAAACGCAGGGAATCCATACGGGTGTGGAAAGATGGGCGGTGGGATCTTTTGTAGAACGCCGAAGCCTTTGCTCGGCACGGGGATGACAGGATAGTTGCGCACGCTATTGGACAAAGCCAGGCTGGCGCGGTCGTCTTCACAGCGCATTGTTTTATGGGGGACCTCTTGGGAGTTGGCCTGGGTTATGTTACTGGAGGCCTGGCTCTTATGAGAAGAGGACATTTCAGAGCTACTCATTGGCATCGTCCTTTTCCTGCTCCCGCCGTTAAACATGGCCTTTACATCCTCCCAGGCATGACTCACATCATCCGACGAGCTCTTGTCAGTGAGTTTCAGGTGGCGTCTCCACGAATTAAAGTTTGCTGCGTCTGGCTGTGTGTATTTCGATTCAGGCGTGCGGTGCGAGTGAAAGATAAATTTGTTGGGAGAAAAATACATATTGCAATAGGTGCATTTGATGCACTTAGCTCTGGAACTGTTATACCTAGCGGGGATGAAACTGCCCCTGCTTCCCCACGCGCACTCGTGAGAGACGTCAAAGGCGAAATTTTCGGGCAATTTCGGAGGGGCGTGGGCCCCGAGAAAGGACTTGCAGAGCCTCTCGGCCTCGCGCTTGGTGATCATCCCGCAGCGCCTGGACGAGATTGGCATGGCACCCGCGCGCCTCAGAATCTCCAGCTGCACTGGAGTGCACTGCACGCAGGTGATCCCGAGGGCCACACGACGGTTGTGGATCTCGTTATAGCTGTAGTTCTTCAACAATGTGTTGGATATCTGAGCCAGACAAAGCCTTTCTTGCCCGTCTATGACCAAGGAAACTATAGGCACTCCGTATAATGCAGTCTCACTGACTTGGTTGGGCTTGAGGGAGCTGGAGCCGGAGTAGGGCTGCAGCTCCTGCTTGGAGTTTGGGGATGAGCTGGTGTCTCGTCCCACTGGTAGCTGGCTGGGTATCGGCTCCATTCCTGGAGATCTAATTGCAGAAAAATAGAATTCTATAAGAATATGGACATTTTCACACTTAAAAAAGAACACTAAGCTATAAAACGGTCAAACAATAGGCCTACATTGAGAATAATAATATGTTGCACATTTAAACTTATATAAACCATATTTATGAACATCTGAGCTTAGCATAATATTTAAAATGTGACACTGAAGATGGGATTGCTAAATTTACTAGCACTGTTAATTATGTAATTATTTAATAATTAGAAGCTATAAAATCGTTAATTGCAGTGAAATCTCACACCTGGAAATTACGTGGAGGAGAATATATATCTGCACGCTTCCGATAACCAATGCATTTATCAACGTCTGAAGCAATCATATTCTAGTCATCAACTTTTAAAGTATTTAGAGAAGACATTTGGCCTCTTCTAATCGGTTGTAAGACCACAGTGATTGCTAAGCATCTGCTTACCAGGCTAATACGCACAAGAGCAAAAGGAAAATGCTCTTTAGCTCCGTTAATGAGCTTACCGGAGACGAAACACGCATCTAAGCCGATTTGGTTGTTATTAAGGACATTTTATAGGGTCATGCAACTCAAGTCTTTTAAAGTCAGATATGTTAGTGTCACGCGTTTCGGTTTTGTTGACATTAAAAATGTCCTGAAGCTACCCGGGAACTTTGGCTTTGGCTGAAGGTTACTCATTTTAGGAGTGCGGCTTCACTTTCTCCATGTAGTCTAATACAGTACCTAGATAATGTCTTCGAATTGCATTTCAGCGATCACTAATGTCGTTTGCTAGAACGCAGCAGAATATACCAACTACCTGAAAGCTTAATAATATCGATCTTACCTCTGCCTCTGAGGAAAGAATGCTGTACGATGCGGATGTATTTACATCAAATAATTCAGTTCGTCACTTTGGTCGTCCAAAATGGGTAAATATGGAGGTTAGCCTTGACGCGGTTTCCTTCAAATATCCTCGTTGGCGCGAGCTACTGCGCAGTGACCTCCATACTCCATGACTGTTCAGCGTTGTGTGAGAAATGTTGGAAGATTGACCACATGACAGCCCAGAAGCCTCCGCCACTCCTCAGCACACTGAATACGTTACTGCACAGAAGAGCGCACTAAAATAACTGCAAGGCACACCCACATCGCAAGACCATGTCCGTATTAACTATTTGGCTGCGGGACGCATGGTAATCACGGGAACCCTGTTTGAATTCATTTGTGTCTGAGTGGGGATAGCAAGGGAAGCAGATGTAATGCTAAGTGTTACAGATGATGATAAAGATGGAGTTTTAAACGTATTAACAAGAAATTAAATAGCAGCAGCAATAAGGTTTAGTGCGTAAAAAAGCCCCACGTACTAAACCGCTTTGGAGAGGTGCGTAAAATATGTTATTCTTCAATTATATTATGAATTAAGTGTTTTTGTCCGCTGTACTTAACCACAGTCCATGGTTTATTGAATTTTTACACGTTTAAATGCCTTATCAGCTCATAAGCAGATTAACATTTTTGTCAACATTTCTTCATCAAACTATAGGACTGACTGAGCGATGCATTTTAAATGTGATGTTTCCCCCTCAGCATGAAATACACGCAGATCATGGCAAAGTCACCCAAGTTAAATCAATAATAGCGAAATGGCAGACTTTGTCAGGTTTCAGCACCATCTGTGCCATTTTATCTCAAGACACAAATCAATTAGGCTATCCTTTTCAGCAGCGCACTGGGATTTTTTGTCTTTCCCTTTTTTCAAAGTAATGTATGGAATTGCATGCTATACAATTAGGAACGTTTGGAATATGACAAGAGCGCCTATTTGGAAATACACATTTATTACTTGGCGGGGCATCAACGACCCTCAGGGTACGTTTACTGTCATAAAACCACATCACTTCTCCATTTGCCATTCTCCTCCAATAATGCGCTCTAAATGAAGCAAATTTGTTTAACACACAGGGGCTCAGCCAAAGCGGCTAGTGTGTACAAGCACAGTGATGTATTACAGCAAACGAGTGCGGCAAGTGGGGTAAACTTATATGATCAAATTAACTATTTATAAGCTGATTAATGCCCGGCAGTTAACCCCTCTGCGTCCCATTCCTGGATATTGATACCTTGTTCTGATAGCATCGCTCTTTAGTTTTCTCGCTAAACAAAACAGGCACCCCAGTTAAACACATGGCTAAATATCTCGACCAATCTAAATAAATAAAATAATAACAAAAAGAAAACGCACATATGCATATATGTTATGAATAGCCTACTGCTTGAATTGTATTGGATGAAAATGACCCTCCGCTGTGTCTGGAAAAACACTTCACAGCATGGTGGCAAAAGTCATAATCTATAACAAATAGGCGAAATTAGTGGACAATGTAATATGACAAATAGCCTTTTAATTGTGTGTCACAATCAAATTTGGCGCACATTTGCAAGGCCCCTTGAACAGGAACTGTCCGGTGAAGAGTTTTGAGTAATCTGTAATTAATCATTCTGCCTGGTCTAAAATGTGAACAATTACTCTAAACAAATGTGAGTTAATAGCGTCCACAAACGGCCCCAGGGCGTGCTGCACCCGCGCAGACCCCGCGAGCTCCAATCATGATTGCTTTAACCTAGCAGAAGTTACACGCTGCTGTGTGCACTATTGCATTCACACCGTTTTGTATGTGAGGTTACAGGAGCTTGATATACTAGATAACTGAAAAGTTAAGTCATTCTTGAGTGTTTTGTTAATTACTACAAACCAATATTGCACTGAGATAAAGACAATTTTCTCTTTTTTATTGTATTACGCGCAGTCGTGGCCAATATTAATAGAGTGAGTTGAAAACGCAGAGACCTGGCATGATCCCTATCACCATCAGATGGGCGTATTGCAATATTGATGGCTAAGGAAACTTTAACCTGATCTGCTCTGGTAGTATCATCTTTCACAATCTAGAGGCTTTTCTCCAGCCCACAATAATTACAATTTATTCTGTAATTATTCTTTTCCTTTAAATTATTTATTACACTACTACTAAATGCGTCTTTGTTGCTATTTATTATCGAGAAACAGGAGCTCACGTGTGCTGTACAACAATCCATTTGTGCGGGGTTCAACGCAGGTACAGCCACACAACACCACGCCCGTTTTTAATTAGATATTTCAGCGGTAATTTTAGTCGAGGCCTTTTATCACAGTTGGCTACCCCTCAATAGTTTTTTCGAGTATATTATGTGAGACACGTCTGTGTGCAAACAATTGGTATAAAACAGAGACTGTTTAAAATATTTAGGCTTCTCTGCGCCCATGACGTTTCCACAAAGAAAGTCTATAAAATGGCTATACGTCTATGTTTAAAGTTTAATTACCGTCCTAGTGAAAACTTAAACTGCACCAACTGTTAAATGAACTCTGGAGCACTACAATGACAACAGATACAGCATTGTCCTTTAACCACTTTGTTATTTCAGAGTTTCTCAGATCGGTTTTCTAACACGGTTGAAGTCTGTGAACATTTGGAATTTAGTCTGATTTGCCAAAAACTGTACCCTATCTTGAAATTACTCATTTAAAATTTAAAATGTATTTGCATCTATTGAAAAGCAGACAGTAGCTATGTAATAGTAGAACAGAACACCATCCGAGTATTTATGATTGACTAAATACAAGGTTTTCATTGTAAAGGGCATGTAAGCCCAAGGTAAGACTGTCTCTAATTAATTAATGTGCACTCTGAAAGGAGCGAGTGCTGTGCTTGGGGAGGGCGGATTCTATTTAGAAGGCGGCTTTGAAGCACACATGTCCCACTTGGGTCGGTATAAAAATGGTAAAGGGGCAAACAGCCACATTTCATGGTCCTGAAATAAAACGTCCGTTTAAAGGTGAGGATAAATAGCTAATCCATCTTGAGTTCTGTTGCACCCGCCCATAAGGCAATCCTCGCCCGACACCTATTCTGCTACTGCTCTGCTTCCTTCAGTTTGCAGCGCAACGCACTGGATGGCGCACGGCAGGACTCTGGAATGGGTGTTTGTGTTGAATTGGCCCTGATGTCTGTTGCTGATCAGGTTTTAGCACATTCCCAGATGAATTGTCGTCTCAATGTAGCCTGTGTCATTATGCGCGTGAAACAAACGTACATGACGCATGGTTAATGTCAATCAGATAGAACACGCAGGAGCGCGCACTCACCACACACACACACACACACACACACACACACACACACACACACACACACACACACACACACACACACACACACACACAGGGGAGCGCGCGATCACCTTGTATTTGGCTGCAGAAAGGAAAGGAGAGTCACATTGGTATTCTAGAGGGTGTCATGTATGTGAGGTGTCACTGTGAAGAAATGTGTGGTGTTACAGAGAATAAATGGGCAGTGTTATATAAAACAAAATGGGGGGATTCGAAATTTAAAAAAAGATAAGGGCCCACATTTTCTTAAATATAAATAATGAAAGTACCTGGGGAAGGGATCCAAAATCCCATAAAGAACCCCTGCATATTAATGGCGAAAATATATAGAATATATGGCACTCCAGAAGTATTCGGGGGGGCTCAGTTTTTTCTAATTTGCATGCGTAGCCAGATGTACCTATGTTCACACAAATCCTGCAGCGTGTAGCCTATGCAAATCCAGAGCAATTGCCAAGAGTTAGTCCACCCCTGGATTTGCAGAGAAGCGGCGATACCTCTAGATTAGAACAACCCACTAGCCTGCTCGAGAGCAGTGAAGCATTGACCTCAATTAAATTTCATTTTAAAGGGGGAAAGATCAACTCCTAACATATTGATCCCTTCTGCTGTGCCGAGGTGATGACGCTCAAATGGAGAGCGGTGTGCCCATTATTGTTCATGAGGAAAAGATTGTTCTTCGACATCCCAATCGCTGCTGGTGCGGATAAAACAAACCAAAGTCAAGTCTCTTCACAGAAGAAACTACACTGTGAACTTCATGGTTTACCACAAGGCCAGGCCTATCTCCAGTAATTTGCAGTTAAGTTGAAGGTTATTTATCCCCACTCATACTCTGACAGGAATACTTATGCTATTCTGTTCTGTTCTATTCTATTCTCTGTGCGTTATTGAATACATGGATTGTATGTCAGATATAGTGACATGTGCGTGCGTAAAATGGTAGAGAAATAGCCTTCAGGAGGAGTGTTTTGGGGAGTGCAGGTCATGACCCTTCGGCGACCCCCTTGCCCTTGGTTGTGGTTAACAACGAGATGAATCAAAGACAGACCTGCTCCAGAGTTAGCTGCCAAAGGTTTCAAATGTATCCTACAACAAGATTATATCCTTTAGCATGTAAAAAGGACAAGTTATCCTTGCCAATCAAAGCGTCCAATAAAATAACGCTCTATTTTCTGGCATCATCAAATATGGCAAAATAATGCGACACAAACACTCCCTGTTTGAGGTGGATTTGTCCTGCGAAGCATGGACTTTTCTGAAGCACAGAAATGAAAACCAGGCGGTCGATAACAGAAGAGAGTATATCGATTAGAGGAAAAGTAAATGCACAAAACAGACGGAAAGGAAGATGGATACAAGAACAAACAGGCGTCGTCTCTGTCGCGTTGGTACACATGATCTCAGATCACAGGAATTTCAAAATAGAAATGGACAAGCTAATCAGGAAAACAGTGTTTCATTTATGCTTGCATGCACTACTTTAGGCTTATTCACATTAAGGGAAAAACAGAATCTTTATAATGAGAATCTTATACGTAACTTAAACTTGGAAGTTCAGTCAAACCAAGCTCCGTGAGTCCTGGGGAAGAAGCTCCATTTATCAGCGCTGCTGTCCATGTTAGCCTCGCCAGTCCACAGGAAGCTTGGCACTCTGCCTCGCGCGTAGTGCCCCCTGAAGTGCTGTAGGGTCAAAGGACATTCTGGCCACGCGACTATGAAGAGGAGACTCTCATTCTTCCACCCGACCGTCAAGCTTCACAAAGAATGCTAGCTGGTGCTGCTACTACATGATGAAATGACAGGCCTCCTTCATTTTCACTTTCGCCAACATAAGAAAAATACTGATATGTTGTATTCACTGGAAGATGTTTGGTTACAATGTCTAGACTCTACGGTGATATACATATTTATCCAGTTCTTACCCATTCTGTTTGTGGCAGTACACACCTTTTGCAGCAAATTCAAGAGTACAAACTGAAGATACAATCACACCAGCACATGCCCTGAATATGGTGGTCAATGGTGCAGACATAGAAAGCTTGAGTAAAAGGCATGACAAAAGAAATTCACATACCAGTAATTCTTTTAACATTCTTTTTTTATTATTATTATTAACATTGTGTTGGGCACAGACACTGGATGAATCTACTGTCTGTGATCCATCAATGTTTTCAAATAAAAGACAATGAAAAAACACATTCAGTTAAACATCATCATCATCAAGGGTCACATCCGTCACACTCACAGGCTGTGGTTTGACATATTGGTTAGTCGGGGGGGCACCTGGGTGCAATGGATGAAAACAACAGCACAACTGTAACAGACTAATTCAAGTCTAACTCGGAGACTTTTCGCATGTTTTGTGAGTGTAGGGCTATAACGACAAAGTACTTTATTACATAGCAAACACTCACATAAAGTGCAATTTCTTTTATTGCTGATGAGAGAATGTGGACCCCTTTATCTTGGGGGAGAAAAATAGTATTTTGCAATAGCCATAATAACTTTGAAATTAAATGCCTTAATTTGCTTCTGGGTTTCTGATTTCTGCAAAACAGTAAAGCTAGCTAATGGAGGAGAAAGACATAAAGGTGTTTTCCACAAAGTAAAGTCAGTATTTTAATATCTTGTAATGTATGTTTTCTCA
>NC_085878.1:26207450-26214950 GCF_034702125.1 Engraulis encrasicolus
AACGGATTTGGACGAAACCAGTGTTAATTTCGTGACGAAATATTTTCGTCATAATTATCGTTAACGATTGTTTTTCCCCTGACGACAATAAAACGATGACGAAAAAAACAGCATGCGTTTGTACGAAAAATATAACGATATTGATTTATATTTTCGTCAAAAAAATAAAAATGTGACTACAATACCACCAGAGACGAAAACCAATAGGAAACATTTTTGTTAATATGTCACTGAAACATTGGAAAATAATTGCCTGCTTTTTCGCAAGTCGCGACCCTCATCTGCTAGGCGTCTCCTCCCTCCTCCCCTCCCTCACACACACACACACACACACACAAACACGCAGCAGGCACAGTGACAGGCAGCGTCGGTGCCGCAGTAGCAGCAGTAGCCTACTTTTCAGTGCAATCCAGGCTGGAAAAAATATTGTTGCCCATTTATCCATGACGAAGAAGTTTATGCAGTCATGAAATAGTGGTGGTGCTGTCGCACATAGCAAACATCTTTCTCTAACGATGCATTTTTGCGGAACTTCTCCACTCCCTTCATGAACCTGCTACCCGATGGTCGTTGTCTGATCTTTTTTCAATGTTCGCTAATGTTTGTAATTTAAGGGTCTGCGTAGGCACAAGCCTTCTGATAAGAATCACTAAAGTGCCGATCGCAAAGGATTCGGAAGTGTGGAGTTTTGCGACTTGTTTCAGTCAAGGACACTGAAATAGGAAGTGAACCTTCCACGCTTTCACATGCATTATTGGGGGACAGCTATTTGTTATTGCAATAAAGTCTTGCGAATGCATGGAACCATGGACACAACCATGTCAACGAGACCGCGTGTGCCACCACAAAAAGCAAATAATATGCAACAGCTTGCAATACGCACACGAGAGAGAGAGAGAGAGAGAGAGAGAGAGAGAGAGAGAGAGAGAGAGAGAGAGAGAGAGAGAGAGACGTCTTCCAACAGGTGCCGTGCCTTTGTAACGCTTGCATACAGTAGGCTATACCCCGCGACGTTCTTGATTAGGCCTAGGCTACTGTAGGCCTATACCCACAAGTATTTTTTCATAACGTGCAGTCCCGTTTTCCCCCGAAGTCGTTCTAAAATATCGACAGAGATTTATAAGTGTCGCGGCCATGATTTTTTTTACACATTGGACGCACTGGCTTATAAGAGGCTCTGGCAGTTTTTGACAATAGGCTGTTTTATTATTAGCCTACAATATGTCATTTCAATCATTGATTTCCCCAAATGGTATTTTAGTTTGACAATTTTATAGAGAAGTGTAGACAAGAGGAAATGAATGTAATATTTTAGTTGACTAAAATTATTTTAGGTTTCGTAGACTAAAATTGTATGAATTTTAGTCGACTAAAATTAGACTAAAACAAAAATGATTTACATGACTAAATTGTGACTAAAACTCAAATTAAATTTTCGTCAAGAGACTAAAACTAAAACTAAATTAAAAATTCCTGTCAAAATTAACACTGGACGAAACTTTGTGGAGTTGTTGATAATGACCCAAGGAACAGGTGATTAAATTCTGGTGGTGATCCCAATGATACAGTAAGTAAGGAGACCTCCTTGGGTGATCCGGATCACGAACCGGAACCAGGACTTTTTGAAAAATTCTGTCAGCAGAATAACTCAGAAACTTTGTGGAGTTGTTAGTAATGACCCAAGCAACAAGTGATTACATTCTGGTGGTGATCCGGATCACGAATCGAAACCAGGGGCCTCATTTATCAAGCGTTCTTAGGCACATATCTGTGCGTAAAGCGTGCGTGCGATCATTCCTGAGCAAAGTGTGGGATTTATGAACATGTACTTGAACGTAGAAATGTGCCTAAATTTACGCACACCTCAGACCATGCGTGCGAGTGGAAGAAACATGAAATTACAAATAATATTGACCTTGCCGTATACAGTTTGCTTTGAATGACAATGGAGTATGACCGTGTGCTATTTGACAGTGTTTTCATTCATGTGTGTCTCCTTCTTTTACTTATTTTGAAACACGGTCCTCCTCCTGTCGAGAGCACCTCCACTTCTGCCACAGAAATGGTTCTATCTCCGCACTTCCCGCCAGCGCTTCGACTGGCGCGAGTGTCCGCGTGTGTTCATGTGTGTCCGAACAGGGTGGCGCCTTCGAATTAACATGGCATTTGAATATATTTTAATACCATATATGGTTACTTGGAGGCGTTTCGGGATGCTAATTACCCCGAATGCGCGCGTGCACAGTGATTTGGAAGGTGTGGGATTTATCATGCAGACGTGTGCGTAGGAGCAGCCAACGCACGTTTGATAAATCCCGATTTTTCTGTACTTGCGAACATTCTAAATTTCACTCCTAAGACACAATTTAGAAGACATTCTACGAACTGATGATAAATGAGGCCCCTGGACTTTTTAAAAGATTCTTCACCATTGCTGGCCTATATATCTAGAGGCCCCTAGTGACCAGAAATTGAATTGCGGGGACACCACAAAAAGAAGGCAGAAAGACTTAGGGTGGTCAAGCAGTTTCCTTGGAGGTCTGCGCTCTCTGAGTGCTCCTAGTTTAAGTATGTTTTTGGAGGCTTTACAAGCCTTTATTGGTGTTTTATATGACAGGACAGTGAAGCAGAGACAGGAAGCGAGTTGGGAGAGAGAGACGGGGAAGGGACGGCAAAGGACCTGGGACGGGAATCGAACCCGGGTCGGCCAAGCAGCAGACGAGTGCCTTACCATTAAGCCACGGCAGGGTCATGTTTCCTTGATTTCAATGATCTAGGTAGACTAGCTGTGTGTTTGCTGAGGGTAGCCATCTTGCCTTGCTGTCCTTTCAAACTGGATTAAGTTAGGTAAGGTACAGTAAGTTAAAGTAGAGAAGGAGTTTGACAGAGTTGGGTAAGCTTCTGTGATGAAAGTCTGACCTTCATGTCACTGACTACATATCCACTATTTCCTTGAATATTGAGAGAAATTCATGACCATGAGCATACACATACAACCGCCTCGTAACAGGACTTTACCGGAAGTCTAATCTATTCCGGCTACAGATGCAAAGAGGGCAACGAAGCATCCTTATCTAACCTTAATCTTGTTAACAATGTTTAAGTCGTGTCCACCATAATGACCTCATTCATCATTGCAACTTTGACCAGTTTTACCACAGCAAAGAAAAAAACCCTTATGGTTCTGAAGAACCGCGAGCTTAAGAAAAAAAAATCTTTCTCTAATTAGCGGAGGTAGGGAAGATGTAAGTAAGATGGCTTCTCCTTGGCACAAATCGCCTTGGCTTGGGCAAATCTGTCACCGCGACCTAGATAAGGCAGGATGTGAGGGATTAGTGTTCGGGAGGCACTGGGAGAGGAAAGGCGGGTGGGTGACGATGGTGGTCGGTACGGTGGGCAGGGTCGGGCCGGGGAAGCGTTTGTGCAGTTGTGTGTGTGTGTCTCATGTGTGGTTGGGCTAAGCACTGTGGGTGTGGGTGTGCGCGTGTGTGTAGATGTGTTTGGGGGGTTTTGCGGGTGTGATAAATGGCGATTGCCTCGGCCTGGGCTAATAATAGTCACCCTGGGTGGGCGGGTGGTGGGTGTGTACAGCTATGGTGTGGTAGTTACGGTGGTAGCAGTGGTGCTGGCCGCTATGCCTGCGCCAGGTGACCTGTTTGTGTAAATAAAAGCACAGGCTGAGCAAACAACAGCTGCTTCACGACAGCCAGCAACACATCTGGACGTTGCCATGGAGATGACATGGCCGCTGGGGGTGTTTATGGGTGTGTATTTGCGTTTATGTGTGGTTGTGTGTGTGTGTGTGTGTGTGTGTGTGTGTGTGTGTGTGTGTGTGTGTGTGTGTTTGTGATTGTGTGTGTGTGTACTTGTATGAGTGTGTGTGTGTGTGTGTGTGTTTGCGTAAGGGTTAATAGCACTTGGATAGGGGGAGGGGATTCGACTCCAGTCATGGCTCGCCAGGGGTTTCCAGCATGTTTGTTTATATACCTGTGTGTGTGTGTGTGTGTGTGTGTGTGTGTGTGTGTGTGTGTGTGGGTGTGTGTGTGGGTGTGTGTGTGTGTGTGTGTGTGTGTGTGTGTGTGTGTGTGTGTGTGTGCGTGTATGTGTGTGTGTGTGTGCGTGTATTTGTGCGTGTGTGTGTGTGTGTGTGTGTGTGTGTGTGTGTGTGTGTGTGTGTGTCTTACAGTGGAGGTCAACAGACCGGGGACAATGTAAATATTTTCTGCTGCATCCCTCTCTGTCTAGCATGCACACCACACCGCACCACGTGAGGGATGGAGGGATGGAGAGAGAGAGAGGATGGATGGAAGAGAGGAGAGCAGAGGAGAGGAGTGGAGGGGAGAGGATGGATGGAGGAGAGCACAGGAGAGGAGAGGATAGGAGAGGAGAGAGGATATGAGGAGAGAAGAGAGGAGAGAGGATACAAGAGAAGAGGAGAGAGGAGAGAAATGGAGGATGGAGAGAGAGCGAGGGATGGAGGCTGGAGGAGAGGAGAGGAGAGGAGAGGGATAATAATAAAATAGCTCCCCACCAATCAGAGTCCAATTATATGTCAGCGGGCCCCTGGTGGGCTAATGTGGCGTCCCGTCCTTGCTAAAGAGACTCGCGGCCGGCCGTCCATTAAGCCCTCGCAACGCCACCATTAGTCCGGCATGAGAGCGGGCAGCGGTCATTGGGCATCAGGTGCCGACATGGACACAGATATACAGAGATACACAGAGACGCCGGAACGGACAGAGATACACAGGCGCCTAAACGAGGACGGACAGACACTAGTGTGGCCACATTACGTTATACTACACTACATTTCACTTTGCTGATGCTTCTATCTTAAGCGACTTAACAGTAATTTAGATGCAGGGTATTGGTTACAGTCCCTGGATCAATGTGGGGTTCGGTGCCTTGCTCAAGGGTACTTCATCAGTGGATGGAGGTGTATGAAGAGGTAAAGGTGGGATTTGAACCTGTAACCCTCTGATTTCCCTTCCTAACCATTAGGCAACTAGCAAAGCTATGCAAGTTCGTCCTGCGTGCTTTCAAACAACCTCAATCAGGAACTGATGCAGAAACACATGCAGGCGTGTGTGGACACTAGTGGGCAGACCTTGCAACGCCTGCATTAGTTTGGCATGAGTGGGGACAGCAGACATCGGGAAACGACGCGGACACAGACAGAGACGCACATTCGCGATAGGGAGGGATGGAGGGACGAGTGCCTCCGGAATGACTGCGGGCCTCAGGCGGGGACACGGATGTGGACACAGAGACACAAATAGCATATTCAAGCCGATTGAGAACCGGTGCCCATTCCGGCACCTAATCGCTAGTGTGTTCACGCCGCAGACCTCAGCATTCATGTACTGGAGATTTGTGAACCGAAAAATACGTGTTCTTTCTCCGCAAACCGTGACGACAATGTGAACGTCAGCAGGTTCATCCAGGCAACACAGTCACATGCGGAAAAGTTCAGAGACCGGTATGAACGCAGGTAAGCACTTAAGTGGCGAACGTAACTGGTGTGGGAACACACCATTAGTGCTCTGCAAGTCTGCTCTGTACGCTTCCATCACTCATGGAAACAGACTCAGGTGCAGCCCATACCGTCCTACTGGCATTGGGAACGCTGGGCATTGGGAAAGATTTGTTGCTTTTTAACAACCTCCACACTCACTTAGCCTGATGCTAATGCTAATGTTAATGCTGTCAGGCTAATAAGCTCGACCAGGTACAGGTGTTCAACCCAGTGCCCTCTGCTCAGAGTAGCATGGGTGTGTGTGCACGTATGTGAATGGAGTGTGTATGTGTATGTCTGCGTGTGCCTATGTGCTGTATCTTTTGGTGCGTGTGTGGACAACGCTTTTCACCCACCAAACAAGTTTTACATCATATCTGACACGTTACATATATGGGTCAAAGACATTACATTGCACTTAGTTGACACTTTCATTTGTTCAAAGCGACTTACAACTATTCTTTTTCAGGGTATTAGTTACAGTCCCTGGAACAATGTGGGGTTAGGTGCCTTGCTTAAGGGCACTTCAGCCATGGATGGAGATGTAGGGAGAGGTCAGGGGGGATTCGAACTGGCAACCCCTAGATTGAGAGACCAACTCTCTAACCACTAGGCCACGGCTGCCCCATAACCACTAGGCCACGGCTGCACCATTTAGACATTTAATATTTGCTGAAAGACCGCAGGATTCTACTTCACTCTGGGCTCAGGTGTCTGTTCTCTTCAATGGCCTTCATTACCAATGTTCAACTAAATAATCACAACGCCATGAATGAATGAACAAATGGCGGGGGAAAAAATGCATGAGTTGACCTTCTGAACAGAAGAAAAACTGGGAAAAGGGATGAAGGCACATTTCAATGTTTTTTAATAAATAGAGAAGGAGGATGCCAGGGTCATTACCATTGTGTGATGAAGTGAATAAACTTCTCGCTGAATTGGCCCATCGGAAGTACAGGAGGGTCCTGAAAGACAGAGAAAGAAAAAAAAAGCCATCTGTTAACATTTTTCACAAGATAGGACTGAATAGAGGTTGGGAAACATTGCAGGGGTAGATGTAAAAAATAGCTCTGTGCTTTCTAAATACGCTAAATAGGGCTCAGTGAAAAACACTGATCACATCATCATCATCATCATCATGTCAGACTGAGTTAAATATTCCTACTCTACTTTTAAATGCACTAGGGATTTGGAAATGTCAGAGCTGTGGCACAGGAAAGAACATTATCTGGAACAAAGTGGAAGGGGAGAATCAAATTAGTCCAGTCTGTATCTTTCACACACACACACACACGCACACAGGCCCACACACGCACACGGGCACACACACGCGCACACACACACACACACACACACACACACACACACACACACACACACACACACACACACACACACACACACACACACACACACACACACACACACACACACACACACTTACTTTAAAACCAGAGAGGTAAAAAAAAAAACATCTACCGAGAACATCTGACCTTGTGATGGTGGGGAAAGTAGGGTGTGGGGTGGTGGAGGAGTGAAGTCTGCAAAATGCTACACCCCATGTGTTTAAGGACGCACAAATCATTTTGGGAACACCTGAACCCTTTGTGCTAGCAGAGGAGACATCCTTACACTTTCGCATGTCTACGCTAAGGCAAGGGCTGGGGGAGAAGGGATGGGGGAGGATGAGGGAGGTTGAGGGAGGATGAGGGAGGATGAGGGGTGAGAGGGACTGGGAGACAGAGTGAAATGAAGGGGAGTGAAGGGCTGGCTAGCACCGTGGTTCTCAACCTATTTTGAACAAATAGCCCCTTTACCACATCGTAACCCTCCCAATGCCCCCCTGACCTCATCATAAGCCTTCCAATGAGTGTGTTTATATGCAGTTCAGTATCCCGAATATGAGGCATATCCCGGTTATGATCATATTCGGGATAAGGTGTTTATATGAGCACAGAACTTTATATCCCAGTCTACATTCTTGGCTG
>NC_085878.1:26229950-26237450 GCF_034702125.1 Engraulis encrasicolus
CCAGTCAAAGCCATGTTGATTTTCAAAATTACATCATATGCAGTGTTATTTGGCCAACTTAAAATGCCATGTATGTCATTTAGTATGCATGGCAAATGTGCTGGATTACAGATATGGAGGTTGGGGGTTCGAATCCCAGTCAAAGCCATGTTGACTTTCAAAATTATATCATATGCAGTGTTCCTTGGCCAACTTAAAATGCCATGTATGTCATTTAGTATGAATGGCAAATGTGCTGAATTAGGGATATGGGGGTTGGAGGTTCGAACCCCAGTCGAAGCCATGTTGATTTTCAAAATGATATCATATGCAGTGTTCCTTAGCCAACTTCAAATATCATGTATTGTATGGCATTTAATATCAATGGCAAAGGGGTTGGATTACAGATATGGAGGTTGTGAGTTCTAATCCCGCTCGAAGCCATGTTGATTTTCAAAATTATATCATATGCAGTGTTCCTTAGCCAACTTAAAATACCATCTATGTCATTTATTATATCCCCAAAACGCAGAGCTACAACACTTTCAAGATGGCTGAATCCAAGATGGCTGAATTGTTTGGCCCATAACTTCTGACTGGGTGGATGGAGTTTTTCCAAGATTTCTTTTAGCTTTGTTTTCTCAATAGTACTTTGTTTCATCTCTGCCCCAAAAGGCAAGCCCGCTTCCAGCATTTTCTGTGAGAATGCATTTCTAGTTGCGTTTCTTATTTGGACAGAATGGAGTGTCCATGGACAATGGACTGTAGGGAGTGAGTGTTGTGCAACACAAGGGCTCCCCCTCTTTATTGCACAGGGCCAGGGCCGCTGACAGCTTTGGCCAGGCCCAGGACAAAGCCATCTGAAAGGGCCCCCCAGCCCAATAGATACGATGTAACGAGGACCCAATTTGGGCCCCCTCTCTACCTGGGCCCGGGACAACTGTCCCCCTTGTCCCCCCCTGTCGGCTTCCCTGCACAGGGCAAAGGGAGTTTTGTACAGGAGGGAGTTTTGGTTGGTGCGTAACACAGTGAATCAGAAAGGAAAATGCTTGGATTGTGGTCCCGTGTTAAGTCTTCTTTAGTGTTCTAATCAATAGCAACCCTTGAGCTGCAGTGCTCTCTTGGTATATAAGACTTAATCTCACAATTGTTGTTGTCACGCTGGTTTACTAATACTTGAGTATTACCTGTGGGTGTTGTAAAAGAAAAATACACTTCACTTGGCGAGTAGAGGGAAAATCTTTGTCAGGCCCTTCATATTTTTATTTGTACTTTACAGGTGATTCCACCGTCCCATTCCATTCTCTGAGGGGAGATGAAACTGAAAGGCTTATGGAAAAAGAACACTGTGCTGTGCGTTGGCGAAGTGATGTGATGTTTTTATTATTCTTCATTTATGTTTACATAAGGCCAAGCCGATGAGCGTGACACTCTGTGCGCCGTGTTCCCCGCATCAATCATTAAAGGAGACTTCACTCAAACTAACTTGGATTACTTCTACAAAACCATATCTCCAGGGCCCTTGCAGCATCAGACACCAAAACAGCAGCTTTAAGAAATAAATGGGAATGTTTGCATAAAACATATTGAGCACATCAAACTGTAATCTATTTAAACTACTGAAGGGAAACAGTGACAATGAAAAAAAATAACAACACAACACCACTAAAAAAGAAGAAGTTAAAAAAAAACAGAAAAGAAAAGAAAGAACACAGTCAGAAAGCACAAAGGGAACAAATCAATCAGAAGCCTATTCTGCTGGCGGCTGTATACACAGCACATCAAGTCTGGTGTCTTCAAAGATTTTTAGAGCGAGCCATTGAAGAAAAAAAACATACGCACACACACGCACACGCAGACACACAGACAGACACACACACACACACACACACACACACACACACACACACACACACAGACACACACACACACACACACACACACACACACACACACACACACACACACACACACACACACACACACACACACACACACACAAAACAGAAACGCAACAACAACAATGATTGAAAAAAAAAACTCCATTAACTCCTGACAAAGAATGCAAATTAATCACACCATGGGGTGAAGCTGAATTAAAGGAGCGCTTTTTATAATCAATGGCAAGGCGGGGATGAAGAGTGTAGTGCTGTGGATCGCTGGTTCTACCCAACCCAACCCGGCTGACGGAGTCATGGGCAACACACACGACACTGGCACTCAGGGCCGCTGACAGCTTTTGCTAGGCCTGGGACAAAGTCATCTGAAATGGCCCCACATCCAATACATACAATGTAATGAAAACTCAATTTTGCCCCCCCACTGTCTCCCTGGGCCCGTGACAACTAACCCCTTTGTCCCTCCCTGTCGGCTTCCCTGCTGGCACTACAGTGTGGCCTGCTGGTGATGCCAAACGGAGCCGTGCCACGCCGTGGGGCACGCTTTTTGTTGGGGGCCATCAGGCGACCATAACAGCCCACCCTCCCACCACCATCCTGCCACACCAAACCGCCACAGCCCCCACTAGCATGCACATATCCATCTGGTTGCTTCCATGGACCTCCAATGCCTTTAGACCACCCGCTAACCCCCACCCCACTCCGCCAGCCACTTCCCTTCCACCTTGTCTGCACTTTCCCTCCAGACCCATCGGCAAAACCTTCAGCCTGCTCTGTGCTAACCTCAGGTGTTTGTGATGATTATACGCAAGGCTTTTGTGGCATGGCGTGCACTATACATACATTGTGCGCAATGAATTGTGCGGCGGTATAGTGTGCCTGCCTTGGCCCCGCAAAACTATAGTGATGTCTCTCTATGGGAGGGTAAGGAGGTGTTGGTCAAGTAAGAATTATGGGGGTACGAGAGCACCTTGATGTAGTGGGGGCATAGCATGTTTGGAGCCAAGCAAGGTTGGGGTTGAGGGTTGTGGTGGGGTACTGTATGTCGGGGGATTGTAGAAGGGTATGTCGAGGGTTGTGGTGGGGTATGAGGTTTGTGGTGGGGTATGAGGTTTGTGGTGGGGTATGAGATTTGTGGTGGGGTACTGTATGTCGAGGGTTGTGGCGGGGTATGTCGAGGGTTGTTGCTGGGTACTGCGGGTACAATAATGGCATGGTCTCTCTGGGGTATGGCGTGTATGGCGCTGGCCTCCATGCCTGCCTGGTCGAGGTGGGGGCAAGGCGACAGACAGATGCGCAGGGTGACATAAATGACAGCTTGGGCCCGAGGACTCGAGTGTTCTCACTCTCCCATGCGCTCTCGCTCTCTCTCTCTCTCTCTCTCTCTCTCTCTCTCTCTCTCTCTCTCTCTCTCTCTCTCTCTCTCTCTCTCTCTCTCGCTCTCTCTCTCTCTCTCTCTCTCTCTCTCTCTCTCTCTATCTCTCTCTCAGCCTGCAGGTGAACTGTCTGCAGCGCCATATGGAGCAGGCAAAATTAACAACGAGATGGAAATCACTGCAGCAGCGGGGTGTCTCCCTTCTCTTCCCTTCCCTTCTATCGCTCGCTACAGTCAGCCACCAAATGAAAATTAAAGATGCAAGGCAGAGACGGAAAGAGAGAGAGAAAGCGAGAGGGAGAGAGAAACAGACACAGAAAGGAAGGAAGAGAGAGAGAGAGAGAGAACTAGAGAGTGCATGGGGGAGAGACAGAGAGAAAGAGAGAGAGAGAGAGAGAGAGAGAGAGAGAGAGAGAGAGAGAGAGAGAGAGAGAGAGAGAGAGAGAGAGCGAGCAAGAGAGGGATGGAGAAGGGGGGAGAACAAGAAAGGGGGGAAAGAGAGGGTGGAAGAAGCAATAAATTAATGGGGTGTGAAAACATGCAACGCTCCAGCACAGAGCCTGTGGCTCTATTTGCCAAGAAGAGAGAGAGAGAGAGAGAGAGAGAGAGAGAGAGAGAGAGAGAGAGAGAGAGAGAAATACAGAGAACAATGGTGGCACTGGAGTAGAGAGATTATTGTCTCATACTTCCGGTCATTTGTGGCCAAATCACCGTTGGCGCATTAAAATCTTAAAATGCTTACAAAGTGGCTCTGCTTCATGAGACATGGAGGGGAAGTACTGCTTCCTTTGTGCTAAGGGTCTCGGAGAATATTGCAGCCATTAGGTGGTGTGTGTGTGTGTGTGTGTGTGTGTGTGTGTGTGTGTGTGTGTGTGTGTGTGTGTGTGTGTGTGTGTGTGTGTGTGTGTGTGTGTGTGTGTGTGTGTGTGTGTGTGTGTGTGTGTGTGTGTGTGTGTGTGTGTGTGTGTGTGTGTGTGTGTGTGTGTGTGTGTGTGTCTGTGTGTGTGTGTGTGTTCGTCTGTGAGTACGCTTGAGGTCAAACACCTTTGAAAGGGAAGGGAGGGGCGAAGCAGATTCTCCTAACTGGGCATCTGCTCCTCTTGTGTGTGCGCAGGTGATACATTTATTGTCTATACTCTTCTGGTGTATTTTACAACGTACTGTATGACAACAGCATAGAAAGCTGTAACTTCCGATTGCTCAGCAGTGGAGGAAACATATGCCCTTGTATTTAAAAAAGACAATAAAATAATGTGTGTAATGCACATGATGTGTGATGATGACATCATGTTACTTAGGGCCTCATCCGCGTTACTTACTGAAGGCCGATCAGACACACACAGTTCAGATGTGGTGACAAAGGTCCCCATTAAACTACCACTCCATGCAACAAAACAGACCACAAAGTGCACAATACGATCCGCGCGTTCAAGTTTCATACATTGTTCTCCTCCCTCATCCCCTCGTGCCTCAGAGCAGCGAGCTGGAAACCGAATCTTTCTGGATTGATCCGCATCGTGTTTAATTTGCCCTTTGAGTGGTGGGGAGGCATCTCCATTTATTCCGCCCCTGGCCAGTTGAATGGCGAGGTCATAATCAAAGGGCTCATTATAAATATTACATTACACATGGCCAAAATGACCCTGAATAGCGCACACACAACAACAAGCATGTTGCTAAATGGCATAAAATGGCGGCCCAATGGAGGGCCGAGGACGCATCTCATGATAAACAGGTAACACAAGAGCAGGGGATGGTTGGAGGGATGGGTGGAGAGAGGGAGTGATGGAGGGGTGGATGGACAGATGGAGAGATGGAGGACTGAATAGATGGAGGGATGGCTGGATGGCGGGATGGATGGATGGATGGATGGATGGATGGATGGGTGGATGAAGCGATCATAGTATCCGTGGCCGTTATTATTCAATGTTTGTGCACAGGCCTGCGCGGTGCGCTGCGCAGCGAGAGCGAATACATTAGTTTATGTAATAATACAGGCTGGATTTGCATGATAATGGCGGCCTTAATAGCAGTCGCAGGAGCGGAGAGAGTGAAAGCACTTTGAAATGAGACATGCCCCAGGCTCTACCCACCCACCCCCGTTTACACACACACACACGCACACACACACACACGCGCACACGCACACGCACACACACACAAGCTAGCGAGTTCCCCTCTATCAGGCACACAATCTCAATCACACACACACACACACACACACACACACACACACACACACACACACACACACACACACACACACACACACACACACACACACACACACACACACACACACACACACACACACACACACGACCAGAGGAAGGAACGGAGACTAGACCATTCTCCATGCTTAAACAACACGCACGCATTCTGCTCGTCCTAGGACCATGTCTAAAGACAAGGCATTAAAATACAATCCCCATGAAAATGATTAATTGTGCACAAAATTACACTCTCAAGGCATCAATGGTCGCGCTGCTGACATACATTAATGCAACACTCCCCGAAGGGCTATTACAACCAATTATTACCATTTAGAAAACATATTATCCAAATGTGCTCTCGATTGGCCCTAACAAAGATTAAAGGCCTGTGTCACAGTCATCAAATGGGCAGCTACTTTTTTTAACCTTCCTTCGTGGTCTTTTCTTAGGTGTCCCTGGTCTTCCTTGTGATAATACTACTTAATGTCTTGCCGAGGTGGGCAGTGTTTTGAATATTGCACATTATTATGGGGCCTCGCAGGCCCTTTGCAGGGCTATTTAATTTGTATGCAAAGAAGAAGGGGGTCAGTAATTGTTGCTGTCTTGCTAAATGAGCACCGCAGCGATGTGCCAAAATCTCAACGTCGATCCATGCACTGTTATGGCTCCCACAAACATGAATTTTTGTTATAGGTTTTTTGTTTTATTGGGTTTTTTTATTGGAATTTTGACCCACTTGGCAGGTGGCTGGCTACAGTGTTGATCAAGACCATCTTGGTAGCATAATTATCGCTTCTGGGAGCGGAAATATCTTTATATTAAAAAAACATTCTTGTGAATCCAGATCTCGTAACCCTGACCTGAGCTGTACACATACAGCATTGGGGACTTTCACAAAAAAACTAAAACTAAAGACCTTAATTTGCACATGTCATTAACCACTGACCGGGGCACTTTTTTAAAGTAAATATAATGTATTTTAGCTTAAGTACAAAAATCCCTGCGATTGACCAAACATTTAGCTCAACAATGACTCAATACTCTAGGTGCAGTCATGCCAAGTCATGCCCTTTACCAGGTTTGAACCCGACCCTCATTGAGCCAAGACTGCCTGAGGGCCGATAACTTTCAATCAATTGGCGGTCAAGCCTTCTTATAGCAATATTTCCCCTCCAAACATCGGTGGTCAGTCAATCCTTCTCTGTAATGGGATTTTTGAAGCCAAATGGCTGAGGAAGCAATTTCAACGCAACGGTTGTCATGGATTTGAACCCAGGACCACTACCTAGGGTCAAGAACGCTCACTTTTGTCCTAAGGCTCTCAAATAACTCACAGAAATAATATTTACATTATGGATTTATAGTTAGTAATCAATGTATAGATCATAATGATGAGGTCATGGCTGCATAAGACCAGTGAGGTAAACAACCAATCTAAATATTACTCAATATACCTACAATCACAACTAGTTATCCTCTATTGGTAATGTGTATAATGGGCTTACTTTTCTGCCAATAGGAGGTTTGAAACACACAGCCATTCAACCGAGAGTACTTTATTTTCCTGTCCACTGAGCTGGCTTTGAACTAACCCAACGATGGTCATATCATTGAACCAATGTTGAGTTACATCTGTTGTGCCTGAAGCAAAAACATAGCAGCTTCAACCGTTGCCTTCGTCAGGTGCATAGTAAAGTACTAAATAATGCTCTATTATTATTATTATTATTATTATGTACACAAACAATTATCTAGTGTGAGTATCCAGCTCTCCATTTACAGGTGCACCATTGAATCAGTCATCATTGATACCATATCATTTATCTACTGGTATTACAATTTGTCCTCGGCTTTGTAGTCCAGTTGCTCTTCAAACAATGGGAAGGCCTTCCTATGCCATCATTAAAAGGTTTTTTAATTTCTAATAATAGCCCATTATATTTTGAAGTCGCATGTGAGAATTGACTTTCAAGTCTCAATTCAAGTCTTCCCCTCTCTTGCCAGAATCTTCCTGCTGTTTGTGGTTTGTATTAAT
>NC_085878.1:26247450-26262450 GCF_034702125.1 Engraulis encrasicolus
AGGAAGTGGGAGAATTTGACGTTGGGGCTTTTTCAGATGGGTGATAAAGCAAGCGGGGCACAACGAAAGCTCCTCGAGTGTGATGTTACATGATGGTATACAACATCCAGCGTGTTCTGGGCTGGGGTGAGGTAGGGAGAGACGATGGAGGGTTGCAGGCTGTAAGCCATGTACGTTGACATAGAGGGTGGTGGTGGTGCGGTGGAGGTGAACTATCGGTACCAATATGGTGTCATCCAAAAAAGTGTGTGCTAGCTGGCTGGCATGGGCAGAGATGGTAGATGGTGGTGTAAAGTAGAAGCGGTGGTGGAAGTGGTGAGTAGTGGCGTCAGTGGCAAACAAAAGTGGTCTTGGCAGTGTAGGTGGTGTAGGTAGGTGGAGGTGAGTGTTGGCAATGATGCCAACAAGATGCTGTCCAAATTTTTTTTGCCTGTGCTGGATGGCGTAGGCAGAGACTATCGTAGCAGTGGTGCAGGTGGAGGTGATGGAGATGGAGGTGGGTGGTAGCATCAGTGGCAGACAATAGTAGTAGTGGTGGTGGGGGGGGGTGCTGAATTTAAGTGTTGGCATCGACAATAGTGGTAGGGCCAGTGACGTAGGAGGTGGTGGTGTCATCAGTGGCAGACGATAGTAGTGGTGGTGGTGGGGGGGTGTATGGTGGTATCGATGGCAGACAATAGTGGTGAGGGCAGTGACGTAGGTGGTGGTAAGTGTTGGAGGAGAGTGGTAGCATCAGTGGCAGACGATTGTAGTGGTGGTGGTGGGGGTGGGGGTGCTGAATTTAAGTGTTGGCATCGATGGCAGACGATAGTGGAAGGGGCAGTGACGTAGGTGGTAATGGTGGCATCAGTGGCAGGCGATAGCGGTGGGAGCAATGGCGTAGGTGGTGGTGGTAAGTGTTGGAGGTGAGTGGTGGTATCTATGTCAGACGATAGTAGTGATAATCGTGGTGGTGGTGGTGGTAAGTGTTGGAGGTTATAGGTAGTATCAGTGGCAGACAATAGTAGTAGTGGTGGGGGGGAGGGGGTGCTGGTGCGTAGGCATTGATGGCAGACGATACTGGTAGGGGCAGTGACGTAGGTGGTGGTGGTGGTGTGTTGTGGCATCGGTGGCAGGCGATAGTAGCGATAGGAGTGGTGATGGCGGTGGTGATAAGTGTTGGAGGTGAGTGGTGGCATCTGTGGTACCAGGCATACTCACCGCCACAGCGATGCGGCCCAACACATGCTCTGGTATCCTCCTGTACACGTCCAACGAGCCCCCTGCAAGACAATACAGAATACAGACACAGCATGTCACTCAACACCCCGGTGGCTCTCAGTGCCAGCATTCGGGCGGGCATGGTTGTGTGTGTGTGTGTGTGTGTGTGTGTGTGTGTGTGTGTGTGTGTGTGTGTGTGTGTGTGTGTGTGTGTGTGTGTGTGTGTGTGTGTGTGTGTGTGTGTGTGTGTGTGTGTGTGTGTGTGTGTGTGTGTGTGTGTGTGTCATCTGCATGACAGCTGGGGTAGAGAAGAGAGTGTGTGTGTGTAAGTAGTAGTATTGCTTCCCCTGCTCACCGTCCATGAACTCGGTGCAGATGGATATCCTGTTCTCCACGAAGAAGGCGCTGTAGAATGTGATGATGTACGGAGAATCACACTGCAACCAGGAACAGGTTTTATGTCATTATAAGCTATGCATAATCTCTATATCGCATAAATAGCATTTGTAATGATGAAGGAAGAACTATACTGCAATGACGAACAGGTTTTATTTCATTACAAACTATGCATAATCTCTGTATCACATAAATAACATTTTTGATGATGGACAGCGAGTCATACTGCAAAGAGGTACAGGTTTTGTGTGTTTTATGTGCATATTCTTTATAGAGTATAAATACCATGCAACAAAAAACATGCACATAAAAAACATACAACACAGTACATCATTATACCACCACTTAATGTAGCAAATGCTAAGAGAGCGTTGTAATTATATGGTTACCAGTGGTATTAGTCAAGTCAAGTCAAGTCAAGTTTATTGTCAATTTCTTTACATGCACTGGTCATGCAAAGAATTTGAAATTGCGTTTCTTGCTCTCCCATGCAGACATAGACTAATCTAGGTAAGGACATAGACAGTATAGACATAGACAGTACTCATACATGGACATAAGACAGTATAGACGTAGACATTGCTCATACAGACATTTAAAGTGCAATGTCTACGTCCATACTGTCTTATGTTAAGTATTAAAGTACAAGTCCTGAAATGTATTCTTTCAGCCTGCACACCAAACACAAGTAATTTAACTAATTAACCTGTTCACTACTGCTCAAATCTATCGGGGGGTCAGTTGGATGAGTGAATTGGCTGGAACATTTTATACAGCAGGACTTTTCTACTTTCTAACGCCAGGACGTCTGGCTCTGATTACACCGCTCTACTGGGTTCCACTGACTGCATGAGCATTAAAGTTTCTGACCCTGGCGGGACCCACTCTTGATGGCAACTGTAAGTGTAAAGAGTGTAAGCATGGCTTCAGAGGTGGCCAAGTGTGACCCTCTCCCACTGATGAGACGGTGCGACGGCTGGCTTCCCAGACTAGATTGGGATGGAAGAGGTGGATGGGGGAGGGAGGGATGGAGGTAGGGCTGGAGTGAGACTAAGAAATGGCCCGGGCTTTTTTTTGCATAGGCCGGCCACTAATACCTATGTACACAGACCACTTTCATGCTATATCTTCACTGGCTGAATCCATTGCTTTTATTGACGATGGACCAATGGGTCTCCCCCTCTAAACGGTGGGCTAATCCCCAGGAAAACAACAACAATCGGCCTCTGAGGACTGTCGGCCCGCCGGGAAAATGGCCTGTATGCCAGATCACCAGTCCAGCCCTAGAGGAAGGGGGGTGAGGCCGTAAGCAGAGCCTGAATTATTGAGCAGGAGGACAGACAGCACTGAGATCCTGACACCCTCCTTGCTCTGGTCTGCTCTGGTCTGCTCAGTGTGCCTCAGGCTAGACAGCCAGCTACTGTAGCAACAAAAACTGCAAAAAGCTGACCTCCAACTACAGGCTGCCACAATGCAGTGCACTGGCAGTGTTGCAGGGGCAAAGTGGACGACAAATTTTTTTAAGGACATAGGGTAAACTGCTTGGTGTGAATTTGCTTTAAAGAGGTCATGTATGGAGGAAGTAAGAGACATGGGCCAAATGTTCACTGATTTACCACTAATTCCTCTTTTCCACTGCCGGTTTTCTGGTTGGCCTACAGCTCGACACAGCGCAACTCGGTTGCCACTTTTGGCTATACGATTGAGCCGTGTCGTGCCTATTCGAAAAGTGAAAAGTGGTGGTCGAGTCCAGAGACCGACCAATATGGGTTTTTCTAAGGCTGATGCCGATACCGATATTTAGCGGTCAGAGTCAGCCGATGGCCAATGTGACCTGCCAATTTTTTGGGCCGACTTTTAGGGCCGATATGCTATTGTAATTAACGTAATATACTTAATTGGCATGCTAAAAATGCCTTGATAATGAAAAAAATATTAATTGCATCCTCTTTTTGTTCGAAGTTAACTTAGATTGTCGGTTACTATATTTTAGAGCGAAACATCACGCTGGTGGTAACCTGCATTGATCATTCCAAGTAGATCGCTGCCCGCAGATGTGCCTGACTTAAAATCAGCACGGCCAAATAAGAAAATTGGCCGATGCCAATTTAAAAAATAGCAAAAAATCGATTAATCGGTCGGTCTCTAGTCGAGTCGCGTTTTGTCAAGCTGTAGGCCTACCAGAAAACCGGCAGTGGAAAAGAGGCATTAGTGACCTACAGTCCCAGGAAAAAGTTTGTACACCCTTTGAAATTTCTTACATTTTTGTCAAAATTGATCATAAAACATGGTCGGATCTTCCCGGAAATCTCAAGAAGGAACAATCAGAGTCTGCTTTAATTAATTCCACTCAAACATTTACATGTTATCATATTTTTATTGGTCATAAGGCCATAATATTCACAGAAGAGCGGGGCATAAGTAAGTACACCCTTGCATTAAGTAGGTTTTAACCCTCAGTTAGTTGCAATATCATCAACCAGACTTGTCCTGTAGTTGCAGATCAGATTAACAAAACAATCTGTTTGTATCTTGTCTCCCTCTTCTTTAGAGAACTGCCTCTCGTCAGCAAGGTTTGTGGGATGTCTGGAGTGCATAGCTTTCTTGACTTCATGCCCTTTAATCTCAATTGTTTTTTGTCAGAGCTTTGACTGGGCTATTTCAGAATGTGTATTTCATTATTATGAAGCCATTCTAAAGTCGATTTGCTTCTAAAGTATGGGTTGTTGTCACATTTCAGGACCCATACTCTTGTGTGCTTCAACTGTGTGACAGACTTCCTCACGTTTTTCTGTAAAATATCACAATAAACTTGAGTTCATTGTTCCACTGATAATAGCAAACTGTCAAGGGCCTGAGGCAGCAATGTAGCTGCATATAATGATGCTCCCGCCACCATACTCAGAAGAGGAGATGTAACCAAGAATAGCTAAAAAGGGGATTCATTCTGCCAATCTAAAATGAATGGGGTTTCTGTCCAAAAAAATATTGCTGCACCTTTGAGGTTTGCGAAAAAGCATTTATATGCTTCATAGAATTACTGCAAAATATTCTGTAAACTAACGTTGAAACTTAAGTTGAATTGTTCAGGGGAACACACAATGTCATGTTTGGAGGAGAACTGGAGAACCACACCTTCACCAAAACATCATCTCCGCCTTTGAGTATGGTGGCGGGAGCATCATTATATGCGGCTACCTTGCTGCCTCAGGCCCTTTTGAGTTTGCTATTATCAGTGGAACAATGAACTCAAGTTTATTGCGATATTTTACAGAAAAAAATGTGAGGTAGTCTGTCACACAGTTGAGGCACACAAGAGGATGGAACAAGAACCCATACTCTAGAAGCAAATTGACTTTAGAATTGCTTCATAACAATGAAATACACATTCTGGAATAGCCCAGTCAAAGCTCTGACAAAAAAACAATTGAGATTATATGGCATGAAGTCAAGAAAGTTATGCACTCCAGACATCCCACAAACCTTGCTGACGAGAGGCAGTTTTCTAAAGAAGAGGGAGACCAGATACATCCAGATTGTTTTGTTAATCTGATCTGCAACTACAGGAAACATCTGATTGAGGTTATTGCGACTAACTTAGGGTTAAAACCTATTGAATGCAAGGGTGTACTTACTTATGCCTTGCTGTCCTGTGAATGTTTACATATTATGGCCAATGAAAATATGAAAACTTGTAAATGTTTGGATTGAATTAGTTAAAGCAGACTCTGGTTGTTCCTTCTTGCGATTTCCGGGAAGATCAGACCATGTTTTATGACCAATTTTGACAGAAAGGTAAGAAATTTCAAAGGGTGTACAAACTTTTTCCTGGGACTGTATGTGCTATAGGGAGCATCCCTACATAAGTGCAGTGCACCATGTAGAGTCGAATGGTGGAGTGAATGAGTGAACATTTGGGACACATTGTTGATTGAGGCAAGAACCTTGTAGAGGATCTCCAGCTCTGACATTATCTGCTTCTGCAGCTCGACTGTGATGTCCAGGGGGATGACCTGAAAAGCAGATCACAAAAAGACACTTTCTTTTACATTATCTGGAAAATGCTATGTGCTGTGCATACTCATCTACACAGAATTCTATAGTGTTGTCTTGTCTCAAACACTTTTGCATTAAGATCAATCCAAAGATTTAATTCTGCATATTGACCAAATTAAAAGTATACCACATTAACATGAATGCCGGCCATGAATGTACACTCATAAAAAATACACATAAAGACTTGTATTGTAAATATTAACAAGCAGGTATACTAGTATACTGCTCTAGCGCAAATAGCAGCCACTAATGTAGCATTGTAACTAGCAGTCAGTAATGTACACCCCTGCCAAACTAAAACAGTTTCGCTTTTACAAAAACATATTAAATCCACATTTTATTCCGCATATTGACAAATGTGCTACCTCATTAGCACGTGTGGTGGCCAGTAATGAACACCCCCTGCTGCCTAACTAAAATAGGGCACCAAATTAGATTGGCTGTCACATTTAGAAACCATTGATTACAGGTAGAGTGGAGAGCCCACGTTTAAAGCTCATTCAAAGGAGATCACTTACACGACAGGGCAAATGAGAGAGCTTAGTTTAGCAAGACAGGTCCCACAGGCAACAAGTAGGTGGATCGAGCGATAGATAGGGGGAGAGAGAGAGAGAGAGAGAGAGAGAGGGAGGGAGATAGAATGAGAGAGAGAGAGAGAGAGAGAGAGAGAGAGAGAGAGAGAGAGAGAGAGAGAGAGAGAGAGAGAGAGAGAGAGAGAGAGAGAGAGAGAGAGAGAGAGCAAGAGTGGGGGATAGACAGACAGAGACACAGGGGAGGACAGGAAAGGAAAGGATAGGAAAGGAAGGACAAATGACGAAGAGGAAGCAAAAACGGAATCAGCCTTGGGCAGCATGAGGGATAGAGAGTATGAGAGAGAGAGAGAGAGAGAGAGAGAGAGAGAGAGAGAGAGAGAGAGAGAGAGAGAGAGAGAGAGAGAAAGAAAAGAGAGAGAAAGAGAGAGCACAAGAGAAAAGCGACAGAGCGATGGCGTGCCAGTTACTGGGATTAAGAGAAGAGCCCAGGCCACTCTGAAGCTCTTAACCACGAGTATAGGAGCCCAGGAAATGCACACTGCCTTTCCCCTCTTTCTTGCGGTGGCTTTCAATCAGCGAGGCCCCGTCTCTATTAGGATCCAGCAGGCCAGCGCCCCCATTCGTCACCAGCTGCCACAGAGCTCTCCGTGTCCGTTTGCAGCGGGAGACTCCGCGAGACAAATGTGCCAGTCACAGGTCACATTAAACCCCCATTCTCCCCATTCTCTGTCTCTCTATCACCCTTCCTTTCTTACTCTCTCTCTCTTTCTCTCTCTATCCATTTTGTCTCTCTGTCTCTTTCTTTCTCCCTATCTGTCTTTCTGTCTCCCTCTTTCACACATGCGCGCACACACGCACACACACACACACACACACACACACACACACACACACACACACACACACACACACACACACACACACACACACACACACACACACACACACACACACACACATGCACACGCTGCAACCCTTCTCCACTTAATTTGCTCCTAATCTCGCAGGCCCGCTTCAAGGGTGCAAGGGCAAGGGCACGCGGAGGAGAGATGCAAGGAGTGGAGAGGAAGAGAGAGGAGAGGAGAGGAGAGGAAGAGAGCGAATCCGAGTGGAGCGGAGGAGACAACAATCAGTCTGATGACTACTGACCACGGCGACAGTGGTGAGGAAGATGGCGGCGGACATTTTGTTAATGTGCCTTTGTGGTCGAGTGGCAGCCAAAGCAGCGAGACAAGCTAGGAGACTGTATCCTTCCCATTCCTTCAATTAGCCGAGGGGAAAGCCATCAAGGAGGAAGGTGTGTGTGTGTGTGTGTGTGGGGGGGGGGGGGATTGGGGGGGTTGATACTCACCTTCACTGCTAAGACTCTCTTCCCCAAGACATGGTAAGCCCTGCAAAAAAACAAACACGAATCACTACTTCGCTTCACTTTTGCCATGTACATTATGTTGTATTACCTGTACAGTATACAGTATATATATAGAACACTGCATTTATTCATTTCATTGATTCATCCCGATCAACATTTCCACAAAATAAATTGATTAACGGATGCAAAAGACATAAAACACACTCATCCCTCACTTAGACATCACTTACTGAAGACAACAATAGCAACATCTAGACCTCTATGATAATGCAGACAGAGGACACAAGTCAAATCTATTTCTATAGTAGTACATTAAAGGTAAAAAAAGTCAAAAGGAGAAACAAGTAAAACAAATAAACTAGTAACGAAAAGGTTAAAAAAGTCATTACAAAGGCATGTGAAGAGAAGTGGGTTTTAAAGAAGACTTGGGTGCAGAGGTGTGAAAGGGAAAGGCACTTCCAGAGCCTAGGGGCCTGCAGTGCCACGGGCTCTGCCCCCATTGGTCTTCATCCTGAACCAGAGCACCTCTAACAACAGTCAAAAGGCACAGCTTCGCCACCACAGCTCCAGCTCGTCAGGGTATGGTAATTACCTGCAATCAATAGCCAGGTAAATGTGTCTAACTCAGAGACTGCACCTGCATTGTGATGCCCTTAGATAAGGACTTGTCACATGCTGAGAAGGTCAGCTGCCCTTCTCTGTTGCCTACATAGCATCACCATAGTCGGAGCCCAGAGTCAGGAGGCCCTGTCTGCGCTGGGCTGGTCACAACAGCCTGCCTGCCTTGGCTGCTGCGCAAGGCTTTTCTTTTTTTTCTTCTTTTTTGTTCCCCAGACGGGTTTCAGATGTCGGGCCGCATTAGCTGGGCAAAGACGCAATGATTTAATTATGATGTCCCGTTAATCCAGACCGCCGGCTCGGGTTACTGGGTTCCGAGGGCAGTGGGCAAGACGGGAGGCACACAAGGCAGAGGCACAAGGCACACGGCGGGCTAGGTTTGGTTTACACAACCCCCCCACAAAACAAAACACAAGACGAGGCGTGTGCCCCGGACCCTACCCCTGTCCCTGTGCCGGCCATCACCTGATCCTCCAATGGGACAGCTGCTCAGTAAGGGCCGTGCCGTGCCTGCCTGCCTGCCACCAGACCTGCCTGTTCTCCCCCGTCAACCCCGCGTCATTTGTTTACTGTGGCGGCGGTGGCAGCCGCATGTTGGCCTGCTAGAGGTTCTACTGCTGCTGCCACTAACTCTCCTGTGGGTTAGCGTAGCGTAGCGTGGCGTGGAGCAGGCTAGCCTCGCCTACATAGCCCACTAGCGCAGTGCAGTACGGCGCGGCCGCTGGGGCCTCTTCACAGGCCAGTAGAGTGATTAATGCCGAGTAGATTGGGAGATCCAGTTACACAGTCAGACACCTCACAGCGCAGCACGGCAGCCAAGGGCCTTTAATTAATGACGTCTTTAAGTGGGGAGACCAGTAAATACCCACATTTAGGGCAAAGACATAAAGACCTGGGGACCACTACTCAAGGTTGTACACATGTTTTTTTTTCTTTTTATGCATAAATTAGATTTGCATGTAACAAAGAGGGAGGAAAAAAACGAAGGAGAGGGAGTGGAAAAAAGCTTAGCGTGTTCAACAGTGTTTTACACTTGTGGCCCCTGTTTCTCTAAGGATGCTGAAACATTTCAGTCACTTAGGACAAAATCACAAGTCCTTCCAAGTGTCCTTGCACCTTCAACCCCTTTTTCCCATCTTCAATTAAGCAAGTTCATGTTCCCTTTGCACATTTGTTACATGTCCTTCCTGGTGCCCTTGAAAATTCATGTTCTTTAACTTAACCGTTGCAAGGTGCAGTAGGATTGTTTAAGAATGAAGCACAGAGAGAAAGACAGAGAGACATGTACGTATAGCATAGTTTTGAGAATATTATTCTAGAAAATACATTTCCTGCCATTTTTTTTACAAGATGGCAGATAAATGAGGGGGAAAAGGAGACAGAAATAGAAATGAAGATGAACTGAAGACCACAGACAGGTAACTGGGATGTCTGCTGGCGCTAAGAACAGGACATAGAAACTATACTACACTACGAAGACAAAAGGTAGCAACTACGTGATTTATCAACTGGAGTTTAGACTGGAAATTGACTACATACCACCTCCTTTGTCTTGTAACTATATCTCTTCTTTCTTCAGTTAAAGTAAATACATTCCATTGCCTTCGCCTTGAGCTACAGACAATGCTAAAAGGTAACACCTGCATGCCATTAGGATGAGGTAATTAGGACAACAACATTCCAAAATTCAACATTTCAATCATGTTTCTTGTTAAGCGAATATGCTTACTATGAACTGAGACATATTTGATGACCATATCTGAGTTGCTGTGTACATGGTTTTTAATGTTTTAGTTCACAAGACGTAGTAATGAACGGAATACACGCAATTTGTTTGGTGATGCCTCAAATTGCCCCTTGGAAACAGCATATGCAAGTTGCTTTTACATCTATCGCGATGTCTTCCTTGTTCCTCGAAGCTGCAATCAACATCAGTTAAACAAGACATCTGCTTGTTAATTAAGATCAGTGGAAGATGTTAATTGAGACAGTGATGGTGTTGAAGGAAGCCTTGTGTTAATCACTGGAAGTAAAGGTTCTGATAATTGCTGCGTATTGACACAAGCCCTTGAAAGTGAGAGAGGACATTCTGAGTGTTAATTCAAAGTCAAAATGGTTGGTAAAAAAAAGAATTCATGATTACAAACAGGAGAAAGTAACTTGCGATTTGTCTTATACCGAGTGGAATAGAAAAGTAACTTTGATGGCTGGTGTTCGTTGAATGAACGCCAGTTATCTAAAGACCTGTCCACCGTACTAAAGTAGCCTCCATCATCCATCATTAGCCCAAGGGCAACATGAGATGTCGGTACCACTCAGGGGGGGCAAAGGTTGCACCCATCTTAAAACGTTTATTTTCGATGGGGGCGTGTCACAGCTGATAACACTAACTTCTCTGTAAATCTAGAAGGGTTATCTTACTAGAATGCTAACCTCAGAGATGTACCTTTTTAAAAAACATAAGCAACCTTTGCCCCCCGTAGTGGTACCGATATATCATGTGGCCCGTGGACTACATATTGAAGTGAATGGTTCATCAGCAGACTACTCTATCCCTGATCCCGAGGTTTGAAGAGAATATGTTCTCTTTTTTGACATACATCACAGTTTTGAAAAATAAACTTAAAAAATTAAAAGATATACATGAGCAACACAATCCCACAAGTTAAAATTTCACGGTTAAATGCAAAAAAAATATTGTTTGCGTGTGTTTGATTAATCTGGCTTGGTGAGCCGAGCACACACCACCAGCTCATCTAAAGAGCTGCCTGTTATAAGTAGCCGCCATCACCACCGCCATCACATCACCGCCGAGTGGAGTGGAGTGGAGTGAAGGGTTCACCCGCGGGGCGGCCCTGAACCCCATAGGCTCTTTAGACAGACAGGGGAGAGTGAGTTACCGTGACATGCCTGCCACCCGCGGGGCAAGGTTATCCAGACGGCTGCCGTCCTGACCCCCGGTAAACACGTCCCATCCACTGTATCTTATTTACACTCAAGCCCATGCTGTAATGAAAGCTCCGCCATGCAGTATTCATGGCCCTGCGGCTGAGAATCATGGCCGCGCTCACACACACACAGACAGACGACGACAGCGAAGTCTCTCAGGTTACCTGGCTGCCACCAGGTAAGCTAGCTGGAGCATCGTTTCCCAACGACTGGGTCGGGACCCAAGTCAGACGTGAGTCGCAGAAGATTTTGTTTTTTGAGGGGTGTCCTCTAGTATGTTTCCCTAGTTCAAGGATATCCCAGCTGTCTGCATATTCCCTCGAAATAGCTGCTTCTTATGGACTATTGCTGGTTCATTAAGGCTACTGGTCAATGTTTTTTAAAACTTGAGTAATAACTGCTCAGTGAACAACATCCTGGGCAATCGTGGCCAAATGGTTATATTTACAATACTCTGGACTGTAAATAACTTTAAAGTCGCTTTGGATAAAAGCGTCAGCTAAGTGTAATGTAATGTAATGCAATGCAGTAATCTTCAAAATTGTGAACTCATTTTGTGATTCACTATTGCCTTGGGCCACAAAGGTTTGGTACTTTTACAACATGGGTCCCCAGGTGGAAAAAAAAGTTTGGGAAACACTGAGCTGCAGCTCCCAGATCTAGCACAGACCTCGTCTGGCCAGGCCACAACTCGCGCCTCAAGGAGACTCGACTCTACCTGACTCGACTCGACTCGCCTCCTCTCACCTGAGACGACCAAACGCAAAGGGGCCCGACCAGCTGGCCACACGTGATGGAAAGAAAGAGAGAAGAGAATAGAAAAGAAGAGAAGAGAAGAGTAGCGGGGCAGGATCACGGGAGAAGAAAGGGAAGGGGGAACAAAAGTGAAAGAGCAGTGTGTAGTGTGTCGGGTGGCGAGGGGGTTGGGGTGAGGGGTTGGGGGCGGGTGAGTGAGTGAGTAGAGCAAACAGGGGCTTCAAATGCCACGACAACAAAAGTTACAGCAGTGGCAGTTATGGCGATACAGCGTATCGATGAGCTGCCATCTTTTTGAGGAGAGCGGTGCAAGACAGCGGCGCTCATTCAGATGTCAGTCAAAGTGTGCAAGCGTGGGTTCGGCCGCCATTGAGGGAAACCAATGGGCCGTGGCAGCAGATTCTTCTGCGTGAGATGATCCCGGGCCTGTTCAGAGGCCACAACCCTACTCCTAACGCTACGGCGTGAGTGACGCAGGACTGTACTGAAATCCGGTATGAAGGTAATGAATCTCTCCTTATATGGCGTATCATGAGTGCTCCACTCACAAACATCAAAGGTGTCACTGGTGTTGGACTACAGCTCGGGTCAGAACCACAATGCAGCTGTGTGTGTGTGTGTGTGTGTGTGTGTGTGTGTGTGTGTGTGTGTGTGTGTGTGTGTGTGTGTGTGTGTGTGTGTGTGTGTGTGTGTGTGTGTGTGTGTGTGTGTGTGTGTGTGTGTGTGTGTCCAAGTGTCACCGGTGTTGGACTACCTATCACCACCACAATGTGGCCTGAGTTGACAGCAGCTGACCGAGTTGAAAAGGTAAGAAGGTGAATGGCGGCCATTTTGGGAGTCCGCCTGTTTGAGGTGTTCAGCACCCTTTCCTCCCAGAGATCTCATCACAACCTCCATTACAGGAAAAAACTCAGTTACCATTCCTCTCCCTCTTTCTCCACTGTTTTTTTTTTGCCAGGACAATTTCGAATGTCCTAGGCCTGCTCTATAAGTTGAAAATAAATTTTAAAAGCATGATCAAAAAAAGGAAGAAAGAAAAAAACACATCTCGATGTTCTCAGTGTTCACCTCTTTTTGAATATCTAATAAAAGCTTCCATTACCAAACAACTGTTAAAAAAAACACCAGACAAACAGAGGGTGACACGAATGCAAAATACTCAGAATGGAGTCCTACTATACTATTTGCATGTGTTTGAGTGACACCGTTTTATGCAGACATGAGGGCAGGAGAGAGAGGGCTGGTATGCCAATGTACTGTGTGTGTGTGTGTGTGCGTGCGTGCGTGCGTGCGTGCGTGCGTGCGTGCGTGCGTGCGTGTGTGTGTGCGTGTGCGGTCAGGGAAGCCGACAGGGGGGAAAGAGGGGTCACTTGTCCCGGGCCCAGGGAGAGAGGGGGCCCAGAATTGGATCCTCATAACATTGTATTGATTGTGTTTGGGGCCCTTTCAGATGTTTTTGTTCCGGGCCCAGTCAAAGCTGTCAACGGCCCTGTGTGTAGTGTATGAATATATGTGTTCGCGTGTTGCATGTCTGAGTGTCAAAGACAACCTTATCAACTCCTCAGGCCTTGACATGTAATAACAGTACAACGGGAGGCACGGGTTAGGTTAAAGCCCCACAGAAAAGCCAAGTGATTTATTTTTTTTTAGAGGAAAGCAATTTTAGCGTATACCCAAGGCACCTTACTCTTTCTAAAAAAATAAAAAAATAGAAAGAAAAGAAAAAAAAGAGAGGACAGAGTGCAAAAAAAATCCATGCATGTTTGACGGTCGAAGAGGTCTGTGTTTTTATTACATTAAGCAAAAGTGTTTAGAATAGAGGTGGTTGAGGACGATGGAGGCGGGGGGGGGGGGGGGGGGAGGGGGGGGGGGGGTTGGGTGCTGGCAGAGGGATGGCAAGCTGAGGTCACAGTCAAACATCCGGCTCGGGCCCGGCCCAGGCCCGGTACACACTCAGCAAGAGATCCAGGAATGCACAACCCCAATGCCAGGCTGAGGTCAAATCTGTCGCCACGCAGGCAGGCTAGCTGGGCGGCTGAGATCACAGTCAAACATCCGTTTGAGGTCTGGCACGGACCCGGTCCAGACCAAGCAGGCATGCGTGTGTGCAAAACCCTCAATGCCGGGCTGAGGTCAGACCTGTCGGCAGCCAGTGGACGAGAGGAGAACGCAGGGCCTCCAGCTTCGCAGTGGTGTGTCTGGGGTGGACGGCATCTACATTTCACCCCCCTGTTGTTGTGTAACCTGCTAACCCAAGCAGTCCCGCCAGCCACGGCCCGACACGCACGTATACATACACGACCCAATGAGAACCTGTCTAGCCTGAAGCTTAAATACAATCTTTTTGTTGTCTCTAGTTTTTTTCAGTTTTTCCCCCCCTTTTCCTCTCTCTGTTCGTCTGTCTGGGTATTCCATAGAGACGGCATGTCCCCTGTACCTCGCAGCCATGACGACCGACTCCACTACCACTCTACAAAACAAATAATTCATCCCTCCATCACGTCTGAAGGATGACAGAAACAACATATCCCCAAAAACAACTCCCAGGTGATTTGTCGGCTGTCTTATTTAACCTGTGACAGGGTGCTCATTCACTGGGAAAACGGCAACATCAAAAGTGCCTTGTGTGCACCCTGGCAAGAAATTGTTCAAAAGCATTCACAATAGAACAAAAATATCAGCACTTTTTTTTTCTCCTTCCTTCCACCCCATCATAAAAATTGGGAGCTGGAGCGTTGCAGCAGGCTGCTGTGCTGTGTGGGGGCTTTCTGCTGAGCTTGATTGATTTAAAAGTTGTCTGGGTTGCAATATTGGCTTTTTCAGCACGCTTTAACAGATCTCCAGCACCACTGCCAGGAGTGACCACCCTTTTCGTTTTTTCCTCTCGGCTTCCTCTTTCCCGTTTCCCCTGTTCTCTCTTTCCCTTTCCCCGTCCGTCAATGAAAATATTTCATGGCGGAAATTAATACGGTTCCAGTACAGTGAGAGGCGGACAGCTCAGGAGAGGAGAAGAGAAGAGAGGCATGACAGCACCTGACAGCAGAGAGGAAAAGAGAAGGAGAGAGGGAGAGAGGATGAAGAAGGGAACAAAACAACAAGGAAAGGAAGGAAAGAAGAGGAAAA
>NC_085878.1:26269950-26289950 GCF_034702125.1 Engraulis encrasicolus
AAAATAATTAATATATATGAGGTGTGATTAATTCTCATGGTATGAATGGTATCGTGTTTGTAAATGGCTCTTGTCACCCTTTTTGTAGACACCCTCAAATAAAAATGTAACCCAGGATAAGAGCTACTGAGCCTATACAGCGAAGATACAGTAGCTAAATAAGGATGGTAGGATATACGGTAGACACACACACACACACACACACACACACACACACACACACACACACACACACACACACACACACACACACACACACACACACACAGACACACACACATACACATACACACACTGAGGTCTGACGATGACCTCTACACACAAAGACAGCCTGACCACTGTTCAAATTCCACCATCACGCAGGTCAAAAAATCTGCACAAATCATTCCTCATCCCTTCGCCATATTTTTGCATATTGTATGTAAGATGAGACTCTCCACACAGAAAAGGGCACCAGAGTAAGGGAGGGAGGAGGAAGGGAGAGACAGACAGACAAGAGACAGAGACAGAGAGAGAGAGAGAGAGAGAGAGAGAGAGAGAGAGAGAGAGAGAGAGAGAGAGAGAGAGAGAGACAGACAGACAAGAGACAGAGAGAGAGGGGGAGAAAAAAAAGAGAGAGAAAACATCAGAGAGCGACAGAGAAAGACAGAGGAGGTAAAGGAAATAGGAGGCAGAGCACAGCAGCACACATCTACATATATAAATATAAAAGAGGGAGCCGGCGAGAGGAGAGCCTTGACTTCAATTGACATTTCAATAAGTGGAGCACGGCATTACCAATCCGTTCCCCAACTTTTCCCTGAAACAATTATTGAAATGGATACCTTCAGGCCATGTATGTTCCGGTTCCCGGGAGTCTTGCCAGCTGAAACAGAAATTGACTAAATTGTAGAACACATCAGGGCCATTTACAAATTTGCTGAAGAGGAATCGTTTAAAAAAAAAAGAAGAGGAAAAGAAATGAGGGTGAATCTGAAATTAGCAGAGAGAGTGATTGAGACGTGGCTGGGGAGAACCAGAGCGGGGACTTAGGGAAAACATAGCGTCCGCCGAAACGACTACAGAACTGGGGTGCCGTGCCGCTCCCAGCTACGTAGCAGCCACAACCACAGCCACAGAGAGAGACCATTTGTATTTATACACTATGCTAAACCTTACACACATGTGGATGAAGTCTTTTGCAGTTTTTTACTCTTTTAGCTGTCAATCTTTTTTTTCTGTTGCCGTACATGAACACAGGTCAATATGTACGTGCACTGCACGTTTGAAGACACATACACATGCACACACAGAGTTGCACTCGCTCACAAGTACATACACACATGATACACACGTCACATACACACATCCATAATTCATTTCAGGCTACAAAGACGCAAGTCGCACAAAATAGCCTATTATAATTGAGACCCACATAACTAGCAGCCCAGAGCATGCGCTATTCCGCAGATGCATTTCTGTCTCTTTTCGAGTCATCAATTTAGCCCCACCTCCCCACCACCTGAGCCAAAGACTGCTTCACTATAGACATGACAGCTTACAATTAACGGCGGACAAAAAGGTGTTTAAGACTCCGAAACGATAATGACTCAGAATAACTGCAGCTCACAGTTGTTTTTTCTGTGGTATTGTGATTACTTTGAGTAATTATAAAAACTTGTAAATTGAAAAGAGGGACTAGTAAGGTTCATTTTCATGAAGACGCAAGGTTATAACCTTAAGGCAAGTAAAATAATGGAGTATTTATCCAGCTGCTCAAATTTACAGAGGAAAAAAAATCTAAAGGATTTAGTCCTTCAGTCCATTCATGTGTCACACAGCCTGGGGGAGGTGAAATGTTATTTAACGGTGACTTTGTGAGACAAGTGTAGTGTGTACAAAAGACTAAGACACTCTCTCTCACACACATACACATACACACTCACACACACACACACACACAACACCAAATACACGCACACACGCGCACACACACACACGCACACAACACCAAACACACCTAATACTAACCTCGAGGAAAGATCTGCAATGGCTCAGGAAGCAGCCCATTGACACGCTGCTCCATAACAGTGTTGCAGTACTACAGAGAGAGAGAGAGAGAGAGAGAGAGAGAGAGAGAGACAGACAGACAGAGAGACAGGCAGACAGACGGACAGAAAGCAGAAGGAGAGAGCAGAGGTTTACAGTAAGTCATTAAGACAGATTTAATTTCCTTTTCATAAAAAAAACCCTCAGAGAGAACTCCGTCATTTCGCAACCCAAATAAATTCAACCGGTCTGGTTAACTCTTACACAGGGTGCACACATACAGTCAACACTCTGTCATTGAGGGGAAGACAGTTTATCTTTTAGAGGGACAGTATAACTGATGTTGGGGTCGAATGCCAATTATCAACTAACACAATCACACGAATAAATTCAACCAGCCTATTTTGCTTTTACAGTACAGAGTGCAAACTTCAGCGATCTTCGTTACTAAGGGGAAGATGGTGTATCTTTAAGACAGGCAGTATAACGGATGACGGAGTCAAATGCCAATCCCCGACTGCCACAATGCAGTCAGTGGCCATTTTGCATTGTCTGTCCATCAGGCTTTCACATCCGGCCCTGAAATGCCTGGGTATCACATTGTCCAGGTAATCTTTCTTTAATGGGGAATTAACTTCGCATTGATCCGAGCTAGCGTAATGCCTTCCAGGTGTTCTCCAATCACACAGCTGTCAAAATAACGACGAGGCCATTTGTTTTAGCAGTGCTGCAATCAAGACAGACAGACCGACAGAAAGACACCCACACACACACACACACACACACACACACACGCACACACACGCACACACACACGCACACACACACGCCTTACTCTGCACTACAAAACTGCCTCAGCTCTTAATTACCTTCTATCCCGGCATTGCCACACACGGTGAAGGTTAACTCACTCACACATAAAAAACAACAACATCAATAGAATGTGGGAGGCAATTTATCCTATTCATAAAAAACACACGCACAAATCCTGCAGCGACTGTAAAAAAGAAAAGCGCTGTAAGTGAGCACTTTAGAAGGAGAGAGAGAGAGGCCTCTGACTCTGCAAACAACAGCAAAAACTTGCAGCAGCCAGCGCCTCCGTTGTCCTTGAGTGGAGTGGAGTGAGGTGGGGTGGAGTGGAGTGGAGTGGGGTGGAGTGGGGGCAAGCCATCTGAGTGACTGATCTTATTGGGGACGTCAAAAATGGGCTGATCGCAGAGTGTGGTGCAGGCCCTTAACAGACCAGCAATCATACCCATATACACACACACACACACACACACACACACACACACACACACACACACACACACACACACACACACACACACACACACACACACACATATTACCACGTAATACAGAGACACAAGCACAGGCACAGGCACAGGCACACACGCACACACAAAACACAACACAAAACACACACCAAAAAACCCCCACCCACACCCACATCCACACCCCAACCTCCTGCCAAAAGAACATTTCAATTGATGTTTCAGTTAACAGCACCATCTGCTTGGAAGCTTGTGCGTGCGTGCCCCCTCCTCCCCTGCCTTTATGAGGGGGGAGACCCCTTGCACATTGACACTGGACCCTGAACAGACCGCCAGCCTGTCAGTCCAGCCCAGAATCACATGCACAGATGGACCACAGAGTGCGCTTGGACAATGATGTGCAGGAAGGGGTCTGTGTGTGTGTGTGTGTGTGTGTGTGTGTGTGTGTGTGTGTGTGTGTGTGTGTGTGTGTGTGTGTGTGTGTGTGTGTGTGTGTGTGTGTGTGTGTGTGTGTGTGTGCGTGGCCATTTTTGGTAGGAGGCTCCAGAGAACGCCAGAGAACATGGCTCGCCTCGGCCAACATCCACGCTCCCTTGCTCTACAAGAACATCTCCACACACACTGTACATGACACACAGCCAGAGAAAGAGAGAGCGAGGGAGAGAGAGAGGGAGGGAGAGAGAGAGAGGGAGAGAGAGAAAGGGAAAAGTAAAGGAAAGGAAAGAAGGAATTGTGAGGGCATGATGGACGGAGAAAGAGAGACAGGTGGAAAGAGAAGAGAGAGAGAGAGAAGGAGGGAGAGAGTAAGAGACAAAGAAAAATAGGAGAGAGGCAAGGACAGAGAGAGAGAGAGAGAGAGAGAGAGAGAGAGAGAGAGAGAGAGAGAGAGAGAGAGAGAGAGAGAGAGAGAGAGAGAGAGAGAGAGAGAGAGACCAAGAGAGCGGAAAGAGAGGTGGAAAGATGAAGGAAGGGAAAGAAAGGAGAGTGACGAAGGGGGAGGGAGAGACAGAGATAGAGAGAGAGGGGAAGAAACGGAATAAGAGAGCGGAAAGAGAGACGGAAAGATGGAGGAAGGGAGGGAGGGAGTGAGGGAGGAAGGGAGAGAGTGCAGCTGTTATTAAAAGGCCTATTTATCATGGCGGCCCCCCTCCTCAGGTTTCATCTCTTCCTGCCCGCCAGCGTTGTCACTAGGCCACACAGGAACAATGCAGCGCCGCTACACACACACACACACACACACACGCCCACACACACACACACACACATACACACACGCGGACAAGCACACACACACACACACACACTCACACTCACACACACACACACACACACACACACACACTCACACACACGCACGCACGCACAGAGAGACAGAGAGAGAGAGAGAGAGAGAGAGAATGGGGAAGTAACAAAGAAGGAGGGACAGAAGGAGAAAAAAGAAAGCGAAAGAGACAAGCACACAGTCCTACACAGACAGCTAAATACATGTAAACATGCCCCCTCCACTCCGTCGCGGACGGTCGGACGGACGGACACACACACACACACACACACGGCAATACACCTTTAATTTTCCACACCACTACTTTATCGATTAGGGGCCCCGCAATTACCCGCTAATCTGTAACAGTGTATTAAAGAAATTCCCCTTTGTTGGACAATAACTAAACACTGTTTGATCACAAACAGCATCCTTCAGCCTGGGGGGACAGGCCGGGGCCCCTGTGCACTTCGCCTCCGCCGCCACCACCACCGAACGCCATTGCCGCCGCCACCTCCGCTACCATGGCTGCCCAGGCCTCATCATCATTAGCAGTCCCCGAGAATAGGACGCTGTTCCTCAATTAGCGCCAAGCGAGCAGCCAGGCGGCAGGGGGATTGTTGTGGGGGAATGAGGTCGCGCGGCTAACATCTGACACGGGTCAGTCTTTAACTTTCAGCCAGAGGAGGAGGAGGAGGAGGAGGAGGAGGAGGAGGAGGAGGATGGTGGTGGTGGTGGTGGTGGTGGAGGCGATGGTGGTGGTGGTGTTGGAGGAGGAAGAGGAAGAGGAGGAGGAGGAGGAGGAGGGAGGTTGTGGTCAGAGGGTGGTGGAGACAGCTTCTTTTCCTCCAGGTTGGATTGGAGGTGGTGGTGAGAGGGGAACTGCTGTGCGATTATAAATGCTCCTGTCTCAGAGGCGTCCGTCCGGGCACGAGCCGTACGGCAGAGGCACCAAAGTCAGACAGTGGCGGAGGCCGTCCTCGATGCATGCCAGCATCCACGCATACGTGCACACATACACACACACAGAGAGACTGGGTCCTAAAGGTATGCATATACAGATACAGCCACGCTCCTCAAAAACAGTGAGTGTGTGCATGTGTCCGACAGCACGCATAAACACATGCGCACACTCTTCATGTGTCGCTTACTTATTTAGTCTTACCACAGGCACACGAGTGCATCCTAAAAATACATTTTATTTCCAGTCATTTACTTAGCTAGTCTGACCACGAGCGATCTACTTTTTTTTAAAGTACTTTTAGCATAGCACGTTTGTCATGTGTATCGTGTAATGTGTATACGCCGGTGTCGTGTGGTTTTGTTTGTTCGTTTTTAACAATTGAATTTGCGGTCGGATCCTCTTAACGGGTTGGCGTGCGGGTCGTGACACCCGTCAATCGAGAGGGAGAGGGCGCGGAGCTGTCATGCGACGAACCAATGGGGAGGTCAGGTCAGGTGATCACCTCCAGCTGATCCCAAGCGGCGCACACACCCTCCCGCGGCATGTTTGACTCACGTGTGTGTGTGTGTGTGTGTGTGTGTGTGTGTGTGTGTGTGTGTGTGTGTGTGTGTGTGTGTGTGTGTGTGTGTGTGTGTGTGTGTGTGTGTGTGTGTTTGGGGAGGAGGAGGGGAGGGCACCAGAGAGAGTATCAGGCATCGCTTGCCTAACCGCTCATCAAAAACAGGGCGAGTCCTTAATTCCTATTAATTCAACTCCAAGGCATCCCCTCATCTGGAATTAATGACATCAAGGCGTACTCAGCCGGTGGAAGAATGCGCGTGCTGCTGCTGGTGGTGGTGGTGGTGGTGGTAGTGGTTTAGGGGTGGAGGGGGTAATGGTGGAAAGGAGGGAGGGGGTGTAATAGTGACGGTGGGTTCAGAAACGCAGGGTCTCAGTGGAGGCCCGAACTGCAATCCTGGCGAAATATATAAAGTAGCGCACGCCTCTGAATATGAATGTGGGCTTTTGCGTTTTTCGCGATTGCTAAAAATGCACTAGTATTGCGTAAGAGGCGTGGTAAAGTCAGTATTATGCCTGATATTACCACTTTCCCCTTCATTCAGCACCTTTCACAGACGGTGTGGATCCCAGGAGGAGAGCAGGCTATTATCGGGAGCAGCAACTCATTTACTCCCAACGCTGTGGAGATCATTGTGCAGCCCAAAAAAATAAATAAAATATAAAATATGTGAGCAAAGCAAAGTGTTTAGGCAAATGGTGTTTGTATGCATTTCAAGCAAGCGTGCATTTAACAGTTTTACAAAGAGGCATCCCCCCCCCCCACCCCTTTTTTTTTCCTGGCCCTTTTCAGACGCCTGACTTACCTCCTGTGTGCTCAGCGTGAAATTCATATACAGGGAAGACTACATTTATTTGTGCAGTCTGACAAATTTGTGGAAATTGGAAATGCAACTGGATATTGTGGACATTAACAAAAAGAAAAAAAAACTAAACCAAAAACAAATTTCACGCAACTGTTTAAAGTATAACAAAAATGTGTTTTGGCATCGTAGCACTAGCAACTATCCTATTGTGGGATAATGACCCCCAAGCACAGAGCACATCACTTAAAGACTTCCATCACCATGAAGAAAATTTATCACAAGTGCACAAAGTTAATGTTTGGCTACACTGTAGCCAGCATCAGCCTTAACAATGACAAAAGATACAACCCAGTTAAAATTGCGTGCATGAGGCTGCATCAGCATCCATCAAAGAATTTCAAGTTTGATACGCGCCATCTAACCAAATCATGGTGAACAAACCAACTAAAATCAAATGAGGTTAACTACATATTTTAAAAAAGTAAAGTGTTTTCCATTGCAAATCAAGATCTTCAATTCCAAAAAGACAAAAGACAAAAGACAAAAGATACAACCATCTTGTGATGATGAGCACAGAATAACAAAAACCAAAAGGAAAAAAAGACAACATTTTCAAGTAAACAATTAAATAACACACAAACACACACACACACACACACACACACACACACACACACACACACACACACTTTCAGATGCTTTTTTTTCAGGAGGACTAGAAAGAGCCCGTGGCTATGGCGGCATCATTGTGGGCTGATGGGGGGTAAAAGACATCCCCAGATGAAAGTAGATTTTGAAAAATTTCTCGGCCCAGGGGGTCTGCTTATTAATGAGGCGAAACTTTAAGTACTGCATAATAAATAATAAAAGTTGATAGTTCATTTAGCTTGCACCGTAGCACACAAACAGAGGAACAATCACAGCCATTACTCCTGATGTCTGCGATATGAACAGTAAGCATTGAGGAACACAAAGGAAGTGTTTGGGGGGGAAACAAAATAAGACCTCTCTGTCGCTAACTGTGAATGTTCCTGCGATCTCTGATATTAGTCTTGCGTGATGTTTTTTACTGGGGAGTGGGGGGCAATGGGCAAGATGATGACAAATTTCAGAATTATTTTTAAGTAATCTCAAATAGGCCAGGCGAAGCTGAGAAATAAATACACACACAGACACACACACAGACGTCAGGTCTCTGAAAACTTGTGCCAGTGCATGCCAAAGGTGACATGTTACCATGGAGACATCAACTGGCACATCAGGCATGTGCAAGGGAGAGAGAGGGAGGGCACACACTCTCTCTCTCCCCCACACTCACACCAACACACACACACACACACACACACACACACACACACACACACACACACACACACACACACACACACACACACACACACAATAAGGAAATCCAGCGCTACTTGTCATCTTCACCAATCTGCTTAGTAATGAGCATATTTTGCCAAGGGCTGAAAAGATCCACAATAATAGATTTTTAATAGCTTTCCCTCCAACAAAACCCTCTCAGCGCTCAGTGGCACAATGAGAGAGGCTATAAATCAAATCTCAATGGTTTGGGGTCAGTAATTATAATTCTGGAGAACTATAAAACTGCACACACTTACACTCATGTTTCTAGAGAGTATTTTCTGCAGATGTTATTTTTCTCCCTATTTTAAGGACCAATTTTTTTCTGTGTCTCATCCTCTGTCTCTCTCGGTCTTGTAAAATGGAGTAAATACACATAAGGAGCGTTTGACTGAAAAGACAGCTAGGATATTTCCACCGGATTTTATTAAATGGAAGAAATTATACTTACGTATGAGAGCATTGCTTTCATTTCTTCGTCACTCCTGACTGTAATTCGATCACCAACCTCATCCTCATCTGCAACACAGAACATTTAAGAGCATCTCCAAAGGCACACAGAAACATGGATCTATACGTAGGCTATAATTATTTGTGATAATAACTCCCATTGGACAAAATACCATGCGACATCATGCACCAGGCATTTTGAAGTACTGACAAGCAATAGTATATCCGAATATCTTCCTTTCTAAGAAGTAAGCTTAATGTTATAACAATTTTTCTATCTTCAAAAGTGTCGTTTTAATACTGCTCTAATAAACATTAGGCTGCATGACCGGTGAAGGATTAGGCTATATTTTTCAAAGCCCCATCTGTTGAATTGTAGTTGCAGCAAGCCAAGTGGTGACACATGCCAAATTGCCACAGCACACATCATGATGTAGGAATGTGATTGGCAATGAACTTACATTCGAATGCTGTTATTGTGGCTTCTGGCATTACATCCCTGATGGCTGCCTGAGGAATGTAAGAGCAAATGGATAGGCTATCACATTACAGAGCACACATCAATATATCTCTTAGTAGCCTAATGTAGGACATATTTAACTCATCTCGTATGCCTCCAGCTTTTACACATAGGCCTAGTCATTTTTACATTATGACACACGTTTGACAGGTTGCACTTCGCAACTAACGATAGCATCTAATTCTCAGAGAGTTCCGAATGTTTACATCTTGCTGCACACACGCGCGCTTATGATCATTTATGAACTGATACCAGCATCTGTGTATGTCGTGTCGCTTTCCAGCCCTTCGCTGACGGTCCAAACTGACATGACAGCATTACATGGCGGAGAAGTAAACCACCACAGCAAAAAGATAACGGTAAACATAAACTATCTAAAGTGGGTACTTACCAGTAAGTCATTAAAACTCAGCATGGATGGGCAATCTACGGCGGAATCCATGTCCCCGCGTGAGGTTCTAATTCGGATGACGATTCCCTCGGTGTCCATGCCGCACAGATTATTTAGAAGAAGTAAAACCATAACAGATGTATAAAAAGAACCATAGCGTAATTGCTGCTAACTAGCTCGATATTTCTCCAGCATTTGTGTTCACATTAGCTGTTGCTGCTTGGTAGCATCTTGTACTGTAGTTAACTACGCCTCGATCTAAAGACGAATCATTGGTCCGACAAATCAGACCGCGAATGACTAGAAAGACAAAGGTTTGTATTTACGAATTAACTAACATGTTATCATTTTTCACTAGCTCTCAAACTATCAACAAATGTCAAACTCTCCGATGCCGGAAGTAAACCGGAAGTCAACTGTGATACACACGGAAACTATTGTCTCTTCCGCTTGTAGTTTTTTGTGTGACAGTCATCTGTAAACCTTTCCCAATTTTGTAATTGCTCAATGTTTAACTATTCCGCACAGTTTTTTCACGACATGATTGACTAAACTTCATATATAGATAGTAAAAGAGAAATACTTGAGGATTTATTTCTATAAATAGACTATTGCTTCTATTTCAATATTTTTCTTTTAGGCTGAAATGGTTGGTTGGCACTGGTAGGCACTTGTAGGCTTACCTGTTATCCAATTTGGTAAGTTTGCATTTGGAAATAAGGTATATCCTGGGATTTTGCAGGTGAGGAAATGTTGTGCATTTGATGTTTGGAAATTGAACATGTAGGCCCTAGCGTATAATAAAGAAAATGTAGGCCTAGCCTACATAACATATCATGGAGAGTTACAAGTTGCATTTAGTGCAAAAATCCTGCGGCAACTGTTTTCTCTCAAGAAGGGGATACATGGTGGGTGCCATTTACTTGCTTTTAGATAGCCTGTCAGTGCTAAGCTATATTAATTATCATTGCCTGACACAGTTTTGTTCCACACATAATTAGACAACTTGACACATGCATAACCAATACCTCTTTAGCCCCTGTAATACCTTCTAGGTGTCTACAACATGCTTGTTTGGGTTGTATTATCCCATGCTTTACTCATGACGGTTTTAAGCAGCATTAGTATTTAAAGATTTCCACTTGGCACAAGTCATTAGTGTTTAAATGAATGTGCAAGAGAGAACACTTAACCCTGTGTTGATTACTGCCTCATCTTGCAGGGTTGTTTCAGTTTGCTCGATTGTGGATGTTGCCTGAATGCCTGTCAGGACATTGATCCCTTTGCAGACCCCGTTTCCATTTGCTGTAATTTACAGCGTTGCGTTTGCCACGGAGGTATTTGAGAATCGCTGACCTTGGTCCTATTTAATGATAAGCAGGTGTTTAAGCTAAGCTTAATTCTTTACCTTTTGTTGATCAAGTGCACAGTGGCTTAGCTCCTCACAACAGCGGTTAAATGAAACCGTTGCCTGTGTGCCTGCCCGAAGCAATTACCCAGGCAGGGCGAATCATTCTGTAAACACTTGCTGGTTCATTGCAGACTCCTTAACATTTCCAGCTTTTAGACCAATGGAAACCAAAAGCCCTTAATATGCTGTTTTAATATCGAATGCTATATTGTTTTCTGTTTGCCCATGCATTAGTGATCATTTGCCAATTATTTTATTGACCCCGATGATTTTACCAGGCATTGATACAAGATGCTTTTAATGGAGCTACACAAAAGCATTGTGGATCTGTGTATACACAGGTGTGCCCTGACATGGTGGCGAGAAATCACAAACAAGTAAACTGAAACCTATTAGCTACGATTGTGATTTGACTAGGCACCAAACGAACGACCAAACACAGTCATCAAAACAAACATTAGATTTTCTTGTAGGCCATTATTGCTTTGTTTAATTGTCACAAGAGAAAGAACAAGACAAAGACGAACGCCAGGCCACCCCAGTTAATGCTTTCACCAGCACTGTGCTGATGAGGGCGGGAAATCTATATGGCACTTTGTCAAACGGAGCCCTCCGAGGGGAAAGAGGTGGCTGGATATTTTGCTGCACAGTAAACTGCAGGGCCAAGTCAGCAATCCACATTATCAGAAATCAAAGAGCTTGAGCTGGCAGCAGGCCTGAGAAGAGGGGGCCCCTATGAGTGAGAGCCAACATCCACTGTCTGGTAATTAAAAACCATTTTATCAGCCCAAGCGCTCCCTGGTTTCTCCCTCCCAACCTTGTCTCAATTGACAAGCCGCTTTTTACCTGAGATTGAGACCTATTTGAGTTCAGACATATGAGCTGCAGTTATTTAACTTTCTGCAAGAAACAAGAGAAACGCAAAAGTAAACAGACTTGAATTAACAAAAACTTCAGAGTCAGTGCTTAGGTGAGGTTTATGTATGGATTTTTACATTTCTTTTCTTGGTATACTTTCTTAGCTGTTTTTTTTTTAATCACACACATTTTCTGCTCTGTGTTGCTCTCAAATACATCACATCAGATTTTTGGTTGTGTACGGCACGTATTATAGAACATGAAGAAAGACACACACACACACAAGCACGCACACACGCACGCACGCATGCACACACACTCAAGCACACACATCCAAACACACACACACACACACACACACACACACACACACACACACACACACACACACACACACACACACACACACACACACACACACACACACACACACACACACACACACACACACACACAGGGATTAACAGAGGTCTTTAAAAAATGGCAGACTACTTCATGTGTTTGGCAGAATGTGTTGATATTTAAAATGTAGCACGCGATGAGAAATATATAATATAAGGAAGGGCCTTATTGTTATTAAGTATTACTGCATTAAGTATTAAGTACATTGATTTCCTAAATGATGTAGATGCAATTGATGAGTAAATAGTTTAATATGTTAAATGTTTAATAAGCTATGTGGTGCGGTGCACGCTCCTAAATGTACGGCAGTTCAAATGTTTACCCAATCTGAGCACCCCTCTGGAATTCCCCTGTAAGCTCCATAAGGCCGCTGTGGTCCAGGCATCAGCCCTGCGCTGATCCCCAAAAGCCCCCAGTATAGCACAGCACAAGCCCTATTCAACCCCTCTCCTGACCCTATCAAATCAGCTGTCAAGATATTTATGCCGCCGTTTATCAGGGGAACCCGCAGATAAACCTTGACACTGGTGTAGTTAACGTTGAACTATTCCATAAATAAGAGCATGCTGATGCGCCTGTGATGTGAGGAGAACTGATACATGATATGCAGGGGTGAGCTTTTTCCTGTGGTTATTAATATCATTGTCACATATTCTCCTTAGTGTTGGCCTACTTTAAACGCAGAAGCTGCGCAGAGTGTCACAGAGCTGTGACATCGAATGAAATTAATGTTATTCTAAATACTTTATAATTATTTACAGCTTATTTACAGATTCATTCTAAACTAGACTGCCTGTGCAGTCGCCTTCGACTGCTTAAGGTATATCCCCGAAACGCGACGTTTCCAGTCCCCCATCATTCCTACCACTCCCGTCCACCATTTCGTAAACGTATATGATACATACAGACGTGACATGACGTGCATAGGCTTAAAACCAAACGACTATTGTGAAAATGAAGCAAAAAATGGGGCAAATGGTAATACTGTTTTAATGGTTCAGTGGATATACCACATTAGGTACAGTGTAATAACCAGTGTAACAATATTTAATACAATGTAATTTTTTTTACTTACATCATGTGTTTGTGCGTAAGCGGTATTACATGGTATTGCATATTGTTACACTGGTATTACACTATATTACATGGTATTGCATACTGTTACACTCGTTATTACACTGTACCTGATATTGCATATTGTTACACTGGTATTACACTAGTATTACATGGTATTTAATATTGTTACATTGGTTATTACACTGTACCTAATATGGTAGATTCACTGAAATGGTGAACCATTAAAATAAGGTGTTACCGGGCAAATCAACCCACCCAGTCAGAAGTTATGGGCCAAATGAAAATTCCGCCATTTTGAAAGTGTTGTCTTCCAAACTCGAATCAGTTCATGAACCTACCCTAGAGCATTCACACACAAAATCTGGGACAAATCCATCCACCCGGTCAGTAGTTATGGGCCAAAGAATAATTCGGCCATCTTGAATTCAGCCATCTTGAAAGTGTTGACCTCCAAACTCGAATCAGTTCATGAACCTACCCTAGAGCATTCACACACCAAATCTGGGACAAATCCATCCACCCGGTCAGAAATTATGGACCAAACAAAAATTTGGCCATCTTGAATTCAGCCATCTTGAAAGTGTTGACCTCCCAACTCGAAGCAGTTCATGAACCTACCCTAGAGCATTCACACACCAAATCTGGGACAAATCCATCCACCCGGTCAGAAGTTATGGACCAAACAAAAATTCGGCCATCTTGAATTCAGCCATCTTGAAAGTGTTGACCTCCAAACTCGAATCAGTTCATGAACCTGCCCTAGAGCATTCACCCAAAAAATCTGGGACAAATCCAAACATCCGTTCAAAAGTTATCGCGTTAACACGAAAGACCTTACGCGGCGGCGGCGGACGCGGCGGACGCGGCGGCGGCGCACGCAAAACCATTACATCCCCGACGCTCCGCATTTCGGGGATATAATAATCATTTCATAACAGTATTGTCATGTTTTGGGGAATGTTCAGTTTTGATTTTTATGGGTATGATATTATCTCCTGTGTAGTGGCTGTTGAGAGCATGTGAATAAGACCTATCTGTTGACATTGAAAGAGGATTAAGTGTGTGTTTTCTTGTTTTCTTGTGTTGTTATAAAATGTTAATAATAATTAATATATGTGTTTTTGTTGATTGATTATAAATAGACACATAGAGTATCATGAACACCTAAACGTCTGATAGTACCTGATTCTAGACATGCCAGCGAGCAAATAATACAATGGTTTTATTTCTCTACTTCGCACCAGTTAAAATTATACAGAATCAATCTGAAGTTGGAGGGAGCGTGAATAAGTACACTTCACCAGCTCTGATTAAACAAATTAGTGTTAAGTGCCATGCTTTTAGTGTTAATGAAGTTCGAGAGGTGACTTCTGGTCACCTTTGCACCCGGGCCACCGTGTCAGGTTGCTGCTTTGTACGCTGAAATATTCATCAAACAAATCAACGGAAAGTCTGACTAACTTTTAAAGTTGAATCTGAGGTCAATAATTGATGACGACTGAGGAAAATGCTCGTCAATGAAACGTTTCCCTTTGACCATGTGCAGCTGGACAGGCGGTTGTATGTGCGCTCTGCTCTCTCACGTGAGCCAGTGAGATGGGACAGTTTGCCAGTTAAATTCATACATGGCTACATGTAGAATTCATCAAATTATAGCATGTACAAAAAGGACTAATATATTAGTATACCGAGTATGTATTATAGTCAATTGTGTAATGACTGTCACAGTATATGTATTAATCTTTCAAAACTGAAATATGAAAGCAGACATTGAGAACGGGTGAAGTCTTCTCCTGGATGTGGAGTCATACTGGCATTAAAACATGATCACATCATCACATCATCACATCACGTTGTAAGCGATCAAGTGTGGACGGACGACAGCTTGATGATGTGACAGCATAGTAGGCTACGCACCGGTATGAACACCTCATGCATTAAAGATGACCACATGAATACATTTATTATCGCCGCTCATGATTTCGTGTCATCACAGCATTGCTTTTTAATTTAGAGGCATGGGGAAACCCAATGCCATTCCACTCTTTATTTTACTTTAATAAGGCCCTTATGGTCGCCGGCTAATTAGACAGAGAGCAATACTCAGATGATTATAGCTCCAGACGATACAATTAGGCAAAGGTCAAGTCAGTGATGATTTCCATAATTGCTTCCATCAACTGTAAAGTATATCTATTCTATTCTATTATTCTATTACTATATTATTACTTTATATACTAAACGATGCAAAAATATGCAAATAACAGCTTTATTACCATGATGGGTAAGCAGGCAATGAGATGCAGGCTGTATTTCCATGGGCTATGCAAGGCTGTATACGTAGTGGCATATATGGAGGGGAGTGGAGAGTGTGCCTGGCTTTGCACCATAACTGCTTTCATCAACTATGTATTCTATTATCCTATTCCTAATATGTTTACTTTATTATACACTAAATAATGCAAATAACAGATATATTACGACCATGGAGAGTAAGTAGACCATGAGATGCAGACTGTATTTCCATCTCCTATGCAAGGCAGCATACAGTAGTGCATGGTGACATACACGGAGGGTAGTATGTATGTACCTGGCTTTGCACCGCTGCAGAGCAACAGTCAGGGTGCCTTAGCATGTGTTTGCTAAATGACATCATTATAAGTATATTAAGAGGTCAACCGAGTCGAGGCTTTATGCTTAAACAGGGGCTAATTTTGCAAATAATATTCCGACCGGTAACACCCCCGTCTCTCCCTTGCTCTCTCTCTCTCTCTCTCTCTCTCTCTCTCTCTCTCTCTCTCTCTCTCTCGCTTAATAGGGCCCAGATAAATCACTTGCGCTGGGTGCCGGGGAGTTGTTAATAACTACATGGCAGACAGAGTGTGGCGGGCGGGCGGCAGGCCCACTCCAGATCCTATTTGTCAACTTAAATGCTCCTGCCAGCAAATGCAAATGGCCGCAGACCTCCTGCTCCAATTGCCCAGTAATGGTTTCACAGGTTCTGCTTAATTCGTTATTATATATATATAATTGTATTTATTTATCACTTCACAGGTGTGCTGTGCTGTGTGAACGTGCCGCCATCGTGCTGCCTTAACTGCCTCCTGACCTCTTGCTCCAGTTGCCAAGTAACGTTTCCTCATTGTTTTGACATTGTTTATTTTTTTGTTTGTTTGTTTGTTTGTCTGTTTATTTTCAGACAGCACACACACACACCACTGTGTGAATGCCATCATCATATTATACTCACCTGGTCTAGCCTTCACACAACCTGTAGTTCCTCTCCAGCAATTGACACACATAGAGGTAGAGAGATGCTTTGGTGGGATATCAGCTGTCAGTGTAAAACGACTTGTTGATAGACTGCAGAAAGATTGCTGAACTGTTACGGATCAGGTTTTGAAGCAGGGGTGTGCTTATGTGTGTGACATGAATTGCTACAATTGATTGGATTGTTTTTTTCTCTCCTCTGATCGTCCTCCAGGGTTGATTGTCCTTGAAAATGAAAAGTGTTTCGTCAAAAGCAAGACAGGGGGTAAAGTACCTTTCACGCTTGAATCTGTAAATATTGTATGACCATACTACTCACCCATTGTTAACTAGCTAGGAGATGAACAACCATGCGGGCCAGTGTAATCAAAGTGAATGCGTACTGAAAGGCTCTCAGAGCATATGTAAGGTGCCCGTCCGGTTTTTTGTTTGAGGTTGCCACGTACTGTAGATGCCTGAAGTGCTGATGCCCTGCGATTCTCTCTAGCAACTCGTCACAGTGACACAATGTAATTTTAGCTGAATGCCAGACAGTGATCTCAAGGGGCTCAGCTATCAGGTGTGGTTATATAGTTAAGAGGACAATGATACACACCACACGCTTGCACCCAGACACAATCATCCACTCTCTCACCCGGCGTCAGGGCTCCATTAGACTGACAGGGAGACACACAGACAGGTACGTAGATGGACACACACACACGTGTGCACGCACACACACACACACACAAGCACACACACACATAAACGCACACCACACACACCTACACACACCTACACACGCACCTACATACACACACATAAACGCACACCACACACACATAAACGCACACCACACACACCTACACACGCACCTACATACACACAAACACAAGCAAACACACACATAAACGCACACCACACACACACACACACACACACACACACACACACACACACACACACACACACACACACACACACACACACACACACACACACACACACACACACACACACACCAGCACACAGGGATTAAAAAGAGACAATCACAAATTGATAATTCTGGGTGCTTGGGTGAGGCCTCAAATGGGGATCCAAATAAGCAGGAGAAATAAATGACGAGTCACAAGTACACTTATAAGACACCCAATAGATGAAGCCATCAGTCAGGGCAAGGGAGCGAGGGAGGGGCGGGGGACTGGGCTGGTAGTATTTGTGTGTGTGTGTGTGTGTGTGTGTGTGTGTGTGTGTGTGTGTGTGTGTGTGTGTGTGTGTGTGTGTGTGTGTGTGTGTGTGTGTGTGTGTGTGTGAGATACGTGTGTCTGCCTGTGTGTGTTTGCGCGTGTGTCTGATTTAGTGTGTTATTGATCGTTGGGGTGGCTCCTGTCTGTGTAATGCAGGGGTGGGGGTGATGGGGCGGTGATGTGATGGGCTGGGCTGGGCTGGGCAGGCTCCTGAGGCCCATTTAGCCAGTCTGTAAGAATCGCACAGTGCACCGCCTCATTGTCAGACATAACAAAGCCCTGGCTGAAATACGAGACGGCGATCCTACCTGTTTTCTATAGCCGCCCACTTTTTCATTAAAAGCCGCAATCCTGGCAGCTGTGGCTTCATTATCACACAATGTGGACGGCGGTGGAGACTCTAGCTAGGGCACACACACACACACACACACACACGCACACACACACACACATACACACACACACACACACGCACACACACACAGGCATGCACGTGTGCGTGCACACACACACACACACACACACACACACACACACACACACACACACACACACACACACACACACACACACACACACACACACACACACACACACACATTAATGTGACAAAATATCAAGGTGGATTTTTTTCTTATTCGCAACAGGTTTAAAATGTAAACAGTGGTTCAGCTCTCCATGTCAGTAAACATTGCCCCCCAGTCAATACAGTACACACACTGTCAAAACACACACACACGTGCGTGCGCACACACACACACACACATAGTTGTCGGGTCTGTTATTGAAATGGCTGGACAAGATCTTCTGATACAGATTTACCACACAGACTCCACTCTCTTCAGATTCACTTTTTGTGCTTGTCTCTTTTCATGTGCCATCTTGATTCAGCGCTGGAGCAGGCAGCCCCCTTCCAAAAAACATACAACAAAAACACAACAACAGCAACAACAGTAAACAAAACAAAAAGTGCACATCCAGACTTATCATGAAAGGGCTGCAGTTACAGGCATCTGGCCCTCCCTTGTCCCACAGTATGGGCAGGAGCAGGATCATTTTTTAAATCAAATCATAGATAGACAGATAAAATGTCCCCAAGAGGAAAAGCATTTTCATCTCCATCACAACTTGTCACAGACATGTAGCATATCAGACAGACATGAGGGCATCAACACCATTGAACACTCAGATACTAAAACTGAGGATATCCTACAATAGCTGTTTTGTCTTCCTTTCTTCTTTTCTTCTTCCCTTATTTCTTTCTTTGTTTCTTTCATTCTTCCTTTCTTTCTTTTTTCTCTCTTTCTTTCTATCGTTCTTTGTTTCTCTATTCCTTGGCCAGTGGCGACAGTGGCACTAGTCGGCGCGTGGTTTTGTGCCTAGGGTTGAGTGACACTTGAGGTTCAGCTGAGAAGAGAGGTGAGGTGTGGAGTGATGCAGTTCAGTGTGGTGCGGTGTGATGTGATGTGGAGCTGTGCGGTGCGGTGTGATGTGGTGCGGTGTGGAGCTGTGCGGTGTGGTGTGATGTGGTGCGGTGTGGTGTGGTGTGGAGTGTTGTGGTGTGGTGCAAAGCAGTGCGGAGTAGAGTTGTGTGGTGTGGTGCAGAACAGTGCGGAGTAGAGCGTTCTGGTGTGTGGTGCAAAGTAGTGCTGTGTGGAGTTGTGTGGTGTGGTGTGGTGTGTGGTGCAAAGCAGTGCGGTGTAGAGTTGTGTGGTGTGGTGTGGTCAGGTATGGTGTAAAGCCGTGTGCGGCGTGGAGTGGTGTGGTGTGCTGCAAAGCAGTGTGGCTAGGGTGTGGAGCGTTGTGGTCGCAGAGGGCTCACCGTGGTGTAATTACAGGGCGAAAGTTCAGCCTTGCGGACCCTGCAGCGACTCCAGGAAAGCCTCTGCTGTCGCACTCTGCCCTGACACGGCCACCCACCGCACCACACACACACCACCCCCCACCCCTCACTTCTCCCCCAGTCCAGCCCTGCCACTGCCGAGACCCCCCCCCCTGTGCACACTCCCAGTGTCATTTCAATTTCAGCATGTCCACAGAGGTCAACCCAGTGCAACAACACGCACCCACACACACACACACACACACACACACACACACACACACACACACACACACACACACACACACACA
>NC_085878.1:26302450-26307450 GCF_034702125.1 Engraulis encrasicolus
AAGGGAACTGCATGTGGTAATTCAAGTATGATCAACTCAGCTCAAGTGCATGCCTATTTGATGCTGCTATATGGCTCATGCTGTTTTACAGTACATCAAGCTTTAAGACAGCAAGCATGTTTGAAGAGATCAACAGTACAGTTTCAATGATAAACTTGACAATTGCGATGTATGTGCGGAAATTGCTCTGTGTGTGTCAGTGTGCACGTGACACACGTTCATCTCTCTCTCTCTCTCTCTCTCTCTCTCTCTCTCTCTCTCTCTCTCTCTCTCTCTCTCTCTCTCTCTCTCTCTCTCTCTCTCACACACACACACACACACACACACACACACACACCAGCACACACACCAGCACACACACATACACATATGTGCAGAGAGAGAGAGAGAGAGAGAGAGAGAGAGAGAGAGAGAGAGAGAGATGTGTCAGTGTGTGCCTAGTGTGTGTGTGTGTGTGTGTGTGTGTGTGTGTGTGTGTGTGTGTGTGTGTGTGTGTGTGTGTGTGTGTGTGTGTGTGTGTGTGTGTGTGTGTGCATGTAAGCTGAACGTCGAGCAGACGGCCGAGTGCCTGGGGTCCTGCCTCTCTGAGTGCGCCGCCTGCCTGCTTGCGCGGGCCTCCCGCATGTGCTGTGGCAGGTGCTTTGTGCTGGGCGCACCAGTGTGAAGTAGTGCTATGAAGTGTAGGCAGAGAGAGTACAGAGTTACTTAAAGAATCTCTGGTGTAGGCATGTGCTGCTGAGAGTGCTGTGTGTGTTCAGTGCTGGGCCAGGCTGGTTTTACCAACAAGCAGACTATGTAATTGCCTAGGTCAGTGTTTCCCAACCAGGGGTAGCCTACGTGTACCACTAGGGGTATGCAAGCACACTGCAGGGGGTACTTGGAAAAATGAAAAAATGTATGGAGCATAGTCATATTTGGGATATAGAGCATGAGTGAGGGGGTACTCAGGGTATGACAAAAAGGCTTAGGGGGTACGCAAGACAAAAAAGGTTGGGAAACACTAGCCTAGGTCCCCACTAAAAAACACTTCTGCAAGGGTCCCCACCACTCATTGCTGCAATGAAACATACATACCAACAAATATTAATAAAAAAGGGCCCCATCTCTGGAGTGCAGTGGCAGAGTGCAGGAAAGGCGTGTGTTCATTGTGTGTCGTGTGTTGTAGTAATGCTAGTGACCATCACTAGGGTTGTGGGTGTGTTCTGACTGTCACGCCAACGAGCCTGGCTCTTTGGTGTAGCGGTCAGAGCCCCAGTTTACTACCCCAGAAGGTCTGAGTTCGAGTCCCAGCTGGGCAACTCTACTCACCTTCGCTACAAAGGGGAAGGAGTGGACTGAATGGATGTAGTGGAGGAGTATGTATGTGGTGAGTGCGTGTGTAAGTGAGTGCGTAAGTACGTGCGTGTGTGTGTGTGCCTACATGCGTACATGCGTGTGGTGTAGTAAAAGGGTTGCTGGCCTGTGGGTGACAGGGTTACAGGCTTGCTGTATACTGTAGTGGAGATCATTTCCTTTTAAATAATACCTGTGGCGCATAACAAATGAGGATAGTGTTGTGACGTGTTTCTGAAAGTTGTGAAAGTTACTCATCAGACAGCATGTTATGCTTTATATGTACATAAGCTACCTGTGGTGGAGATGATCAAAGGGAGTTTGTTAGACTAATTTGGATCAAGTCTAGCACCTACTGAATATACGTTTCTAAAAGAGTTGAAAGAAATGTCCTCAATTTACAGTCTGGCAGCTTTAGTACTAGTGCAAACTCAGAGTGACAATTTACTGTTCTGAGGTAAAAAATCTGAAGAGTTTTAGTCATGCAAAGAAAAGAGACAAGAACAGAGACGTTGGTGGTTTGATACCTCATTAATTCTCCGGGATATCAGCAATGACCTTGAGATTGTGCTTCATTCCTCATCACACACTCTACTACTGGAACTGAACTGCCATCTCAAATGTGTGACGTTGAATGAAAGCTCTCTCTCACTTACACACAGACGCACACCAAAGCTTACATGAAGATAATGAATGTGATGACAGGACCAGGGAAGACAACAGCTCGGGACAAATGGGGCAGTTGTCCCGGGCCCAGGGAGAGAGGGTGCCAGGAATTGGGTCCTCATTACATTGTGTGTATTAAGTGGCAGGGCCCAGGGGCCACTCGGAGGGCATTGTCCCGGGCCCAAATAAAAAAGCTGTCAGTGGCCCTGTTGACAGGACCTGAACACCCCTGGAATGGCGTGCCGCTTGAAAAGCATAAGTGTAATTAAATAATTAAATGTGTGTGCTAATTAACATCAGGGTGTTGATTATTCACCCACAGAAGACGAAAGGAGGAAAACACACACACACACACACACACACACACACACACACACACACACACACACACACACACACACACACACACACACGACACACACAACACACACACACACACACACACACACACACACACACACACACACACACACACACACACACACACACACACACACACACACACACACACACTTCCGAACTTCTTAATTATTCCCGTTCACACACCATTCCTTTTGCTCAGGCGCCCTAAGTGCAAATAAAGGGCCCATCTGCTTGTAATTAGATCTAAATAATTTCAGACATAGTAGCTAATTATTTTGACTGCACATTCGATTAAAACTGGGTCCAGGGTACTTTCCAGCTTTTTACTCTTGCCTTGATGAGAGGTTGAGCGCATGATTGAAGCCCTGTACCACATGAAGAACAAGACGCAGACAAAGAGAAAGGGAGTGAGAGAGGGAACGAGGGGGCGAAAATAAAGAGAGATAAACAGACAGTTAGAAACAGGAATCACTCAAAAACACACACTACACTGGCGAAAGAGGACACACACTCAGTCACACGCACATTCACAGGCGTATAAACATAAAAACGCGAAAGCGTACCGTCCCAATCTTTTATAGTTCATTTCCTGTAAATGAGGGGGAATTACGCCAGCTCGCAATGGGCCCCGCATCGTCTGTAGCCAGCCGCCGGCTAATGGCTTTCTATTGGCTTAATCCCCAAATTAAATGGTGTTTGAAGTGTGTGTGTGTGTGTGTGTCTGTCTGTGTGTGTGCGTGTGTGTGTGTGTGTGTGTGTGTGTGTGTGTGTGTGTGTGTGTGTGTGTGTGTGTCTGTAGGGGAACTCCACCACTCTGCTTGGTATTATGGCTCCCATCACCAGGAGAATATTCTCCTGCCGCGACCAATTTGAATAGGACACGTAGCGGAGCGGTAGAGGAGTGGAGGAGCGACGGAGGGAGGGAGAGATGGGTGGAGTGGAGGAGCGGAGGAGAGAGAGAACAGCCAGGCTAATAGTGGCGGAGAAAAGAGGAGAAAGAGAGGAGAGAAGCACTTGGCCCGGGTAATGGAGGAGCAGTAGAGGAGTGGAAGAGTGGAGGAGAGAGGGAGGGATGGATGGATCAGTGTGGTGGAGTGGAGGAGTGGAGAAGAGACAGAACAGCCAGGCTTATAGTGGCAGAGAGGAGTGGAGGAGGAGAAGAGAGGAGAGAAAGAAACACTGGGCCTGGGAAATGGAGGAGCAATGGCGCAGTAGATGAGTGGAGGAGCGAGGGAGGGATGGATGAGTGGAGTGGAGGAGCAGAGGAGAGAGGGAACAGCCAGGCGAGTGATGGAGGAGTGGAGTGGAGGAGAAGAGAGAGTGCAACACTGTGCCTGGGTAACGGAGGAACGGACGAGCAGAGGAGAGACCAGCCAGGCTCTAGTGGAGGAGAGGAGAGAGGAGAGAGAGAAACAGTTGGCCTGGGTAATGAAGAGGAGTGGCGAGAGAGAGAGAGAGAGAGAGAGAGAGAGAGAGAGAGAGAGAGAGAGAGAGAGGAGAGAGAGAGAGAGAGAGAGAGAGAGAGAGAGAGAGAGAGAGAGAGAGAGAGAATGTAAATGTATGGCTTTGGTAATGGAGGAGTGCAGAGGAGAGGAGGCAGATGAGTGGTGAAGCTGTGCAATGGAAGCAAGCATGTGATAGACCTGCAGGCTTTTGTTATGGTGGTGGATGTGGTGGTGGTGGTGGTGGCAGTGGTGCTGAAGACAGCTAGAGCTACGCTATGGAGAACTTAGCGCTGTACTGGGGTGAAAAATCAAGCCAGGCATTTTTAGCCAACACTGGTTCAACAGTAATTGAGAGGGACATTGAAGCCTTTGACAACATTTTAGTCATCTAAAACAAGCTTTTTGGACCCTAACAGCTTAAATCAGGGGTGGGGAACCTGCATCTCGAGGGCCATTTGCGGCCCTTGAAGCCATTTTATCCGGCCCCCGATACAATTTTAATGTTATGCAGCTTCACATGAAAGGTGACATATTTTGGTAAAGGAATCTTAGAAATTACATTTGCAATACTATTAAGTTACATTCAGAGGATCTAGAGAAGGTGGGGTCTGTTTTAAAGGTGGCTGCCTTCAATATAGGCCTAAAGTGCATGGGGAAATCCTGGTTTGTGTTCATAATACGGCCCTCGGAGGACTTTTACGGCCGGTATTGGAATTACATCTGTAAGAGTACTTCGACTTTATTCAACTTTGCCATTGTGGAGAGGTCCAGTCCAAAATCATCACCAGTCCACCGGGCAGATGCCCTGTATGCCACATGGCCAATCCAGCCATGGAAGAGCTGCAGCTCCAGCTAATGACGAGAGAGAGAGAGAGAGCGAGAGCAGCATAATAGCCCCATGCTGCTGGAGCACCTGATGGGATTCCAGTTGGTTGCCAGATGCCAAAAATCAAGCCGAACATTGATCAGTGACAGCCCCGCCGCCCGCATTCATCAAGTCGCTCGGAGGAGGAGGAGAGAAGAAGAAGTACGTCGGAGAAGGGGGAAAAAAATTAAAACACTGGCAACGCAAGACTGCTGAGCTTGCCTCTCTCCTTCTCCTTTCTCTTCTCATTACTTTAAACAGCAGTGCAGCAGCAAGCACAAATCTCAAGTAATTAAATCAGTTATGTTTCTAAGAGACATACTTCCCTC
>NC_085878.1:26317450-26327450 GCF_034702125.1 Engraulis encrasicolus
AAGTCTGTTGGGGACCATATTGGAAAATATGTACGATAATTGAAGTCCATGCTGAAATAAGCTTTGTTTTTGTTTCATACTGTATTCATCTACTAAATGTGCCATGACATGCTGAATCTTGATACTGTATTGTAATGCTTAACACTGCTATGTGAACTCACAGCTCCGTATATGTCTTAATATGGCTTTTTTAATTGAGAAAAGTTTATATAGAGCAGGGCTATAACAATCTTATAAATGTTTCACTACTGACAGTCTTGTTTGGTACAGAGCGGTTTAACGAACTCCCTCATCCGCAGGGCTGTAATAAGATGGCCTGGGGCCCCTAGGCAACAGGTTGCTATGGACCCTCCGGAAGACAAATTTCACAACAAATTGACATAGACAGTGTCATATTTATGAGCTACAAATTAAGGACAACTTGTCTGCCAACTCTACTCAACACCATGCATTAATTTGTCAACGTTGCATCCTGTCCCAATTCCGCAATTGTTCAGTTTTGGCCAATCAGGGCCCCCCTGGCAGGTGGGGGGCCCTAGGCTGCAACCATATCTAGACTGTGAATTAATCCGGCACTGCTCATCCGGTTCATCTAGTCTGAGAGCACAGATTAAGGGTGTCTTATGCCTGAGCTTACTGTAATACAGCGTGATTAATAGTTATGGGCTTTTCCATTGTAACTAAACAAATATCACTCACACAGGCCTAAGGAGGTCATCTATTCACAGTGGATTAAGTCATGATAACCTCTCCTACGCATTAAATATGTTTTAAAGAGAGTTCGTCTGACTCACACAACAAGGTTGTATATCTCAGAACAATTAAACACATGCCCACGCCTTAATGCAGAATTAGATTAATTCTTTAGAGCTCGTTTAAGAAAGAAGAAAGTCAACTCTTACATCATATGTAGAACAATTTTTCAGTCTTGTCTGTGGAGGTTATTTGCTCTTTGAGCCAGAATTTTGTGAAACAGCACACAGATCGGCAGACATAAGGGATGAATGACATCACCAGACAGATGGATGGTCATCTCTCTAGTTAGCCAGTGGAGGGCGCCAAAGCTTTTCAGAACTCTATTTTCTATGAAGCTCATTGTAGTACCAATACTCATGTGGCCCCATTTAGTTTGCCAACCACACCCACTTTGCGATAAATACATAAAATAAATAAATATATATAGTTACAAAAATATGTAATTCTTTATTTGGAATGTGGCATTCCTATTCTTAAACGACAAACTGGCAATGTGCAGTTGACTGAGTTGCTGATGACATAGGCCTACTCTTATTCTTAATGTCAAGGCTGTACCTGCACATACAATGCGTCTTTATCAGCAGCAGCACACTTCATCAGTGGCATGTCATACAAGACATCTCCTCCAGACATTAAAGAGATTAACATGAGTGAGAGTTTCAGACACGTCCTGCCGGGACGCAGACACTAGAAGCGTGGGCAGCAACCATGGCTACAAATATGATGACTGATCACGGTTCCTCCTTGCCCCGCAGCCTATACTGTAACAAAGGCATCCTTCTCCTCAACGCAAAAGCTAGACCATGTAAGTCCACCGACAACCTTACCTGGCTCAAGTTACCCTTGTCGCCTAGCAATGGGAGTAAACACAACGTGCTACTATGACTATTGGGGCCTGCTGGGTCCTTTTCTGGCTTTCACCTTATAATTACCACATTTTACTGTCTTGTCAGCGTACTGAAGGAGACAAGCAGGTTGCCGATCATCAGTCTCAGAGGTGACGGCAGGTAGCTGCTTGCTTGAGTAGAATGCACGTCTGGAGCCCGCGTGTCTTGGAAGGCTGGGCGGTGTGAGCGCTGCACAATGGACACATGTACAGTAGGCCTACACAACAGACTGTCCAGACACACACAGAGTCGTCAGACACACATTCAAATAAAACAGGGTCATTAGAGTGAATACGCTGAGACAGAGGCTTGTGTTTGTGTCTTTGTGTATGGGCTGGGCGGTTGCAAGTGTGTGTGTGTGTGTGTGTGTGTGTGTGTGTGTGTGTGTGTGTGTGTGTGTGTGTGTGTGTGTGTGTGTGTGTGTGTGTGTGTGTGTGTGTGTGTGTGTGTGTGTGTGTGTGTGTGTGTGTGTGTGTGTGTGTGTGTCAGTGAGCGCGAATGGGTATTGGGGTTGCTAATGTGAGGGTAGAGGACAGTACAATGGCATGAAACGGGTGAAAATCAGTGTGTGTGTGTGTGTGTGAGTGTGTGTCTGTGTGCGCGTGCGCGTACGTGCGTGTGTGTGCGTGTGTATGAGTGCAGGGCTGGGTCCTATGTGGCCAGGGCTGGATTAAGATGGCCTGGGGCCCCTAGGTTATATGTTGTTGTGGGCCCCCCCAGAAAGCAAATTTCTTGCAAATTCCGCGACAAATTCTCACAGAGAGTGTCATAATTACTTGCTAGGAATTAAAGATAACATGTCTACCAACTCTACTCAAATGACAGATGTTTTTTTTCCATATTGCATCATGTCATAATTCTACAATGTTTCCCTTTTTACCAATCAGGATGCAGCCATATCTAGCCTGTGCATTAATCCTGCCCTGTATGTGGCCTAGGTCCTTTACAGTACAGTAATTACCACATTTTACTGTCTTGTCAGCCAGCGATGTAGACAAGCGGATTGCTGATCATCAGACTCAGAGGTGACAGCAGGTATCTGCTAGCTCGAGTACTTTGTAAAATGCATGCATGGAAGCTGCCTCTGTTTCTTGGAAGGCTGGGTGGTATGAGTGTGAATACGGTACAGCTGAAACTCAGCTGCGTTTCCTGTTTCTTCTACTGTTCTGTCTGTTTAATTCTCTCTTCCTTTGAGGCCTATTTGGTATACTGCAATGCCCACTGAACAGATTAAGAGTTTACATATCCTTTCCACTTATTTTCTCATTAAATTCTTTTCCTCCCATAATTATAAAATGCCCCCCCATTGCCGGTAATAACAATGAAACATACAATTGTTCAGAGTCAGAGATACACTTTTTTATTATTAAAAGACAATAGCAAAACCACAATTCATTAAAATCATTTTTTTTAACTAAAACGATGGAAGCAAGTAACGGCATAATTGATATATCTCTTTACGGACATCTAACACAAGCACAACACATACAAAACTACTTACGGTAACATAGAGTATAACATTTAAAAACAAAGACAAATACCAGCCAAACCCTAATCGACAACATTTCTTGCAAAAAAAAATGTAATCAAGTTTTTGTCCACCAATTCCACAAAATGTCAGTTCATGTTGTTTTTCGGTACACAATATGTACTGAAAATGACATGTGTTGGTAGAAAACTAGAAGACTGTAGAAGTTCAGCATGTGAGCCTCAGACGTGGTTGTGCACTTGTGAAACTACCAATTATTCCTTCACAACAACATGGTGGATGTGGTGCGCCTGCGCCATCTTAAGTGTGAGAGGTCTGACTCTGAAGCTATACTCTTCATGAAAAAAGTCGACTTGTCTATTCTGCGGTGCACTAAAAAGAGCATAATTTCCACTATTGTGTTCCCAAAATAGTGAACAGTGAACACGACATAGTGACCAACAAGTGAACCCATTCAGAAATAGCCTACGTGTCCCACTTAAGTGCCAGGGGTCTGAAGTTACATATATCCAAAAATCAAACTCATCCACTCTAGAGCACTACAAAGTGCATAAGTTTATATTATGTCACTGAATAATGCACACTATAGTGACTAGCAAGTGAAACCATTCAGATAAAGCCTGTAGGTGTACACTGTTAAGTGCTGAGTGTGATCACTTCTGTGTCTGTGCAACACTGACTGGCTAGAAATTGTATGGGCAATGCTGGATAATTGCATACAATTAAATATTGGGTACAAAGTACATGTGGCAGTGTTAATCCAACACTGTTCTGAGTATATAGTATGGGCCCACTTAATTTAGTGTTAAATTCAAGTCTTTTGAGTGTTGAATTCACACTTAGTCTACTCCAGAGAGTTGTATTTAACACTATTTTAGAGAGTATATATATATATATATATATATATATATATATATACACAGGTATATACTGTATAGTTCATTCAACACTCAAAGAGTTAAAATAACATTAAAATCGAGTGGGACCATATATGCTCAGAATTATGTTGAATTATCACTGCAATGTTTACTCTGTATGTGTGTGCCAGCCTCAGACACATGACCCTACCCGCCAACAGATTTGGCTCTGCCCGTGGCCGTAAACAGACAAGCAAAATGCCCACCACCAGGCCACTCCACACTGGGTCCTACCCAGCCCAGCTCTGCCATACAGAGTGCCCATTCACAAGCGCCACTCGCCACTCGCGCCACACAGCAGGGCCGGCTAAAGAGGGCTTTGGGAGTGAACGCCATCCTCCCAAAGACAACCCAAAGTAAATGGTCTTAATCCTTTTTTTCTCTGTGTTTGCCAAGAGGTTTTAAAAAGGGAAGAGAAGTTCACAGTGCTGGTGTCACAGAACCCTCTGCAGCAAGAGGGACACATTTTCTCTTTTTTTCCCCTCTCGTTTACCTCCAACGCACAAAGGGTGGCTCAGAGAGCAGTGAGCGGAGAGAGGCTGCTCCTCTCCTCGTCAAACAGGGAGTATCAAAGAAACCACTGGCTGTGCTGCACTGCACACAAACAAGGCCTGGCTGACTGGGCTGGCTGGGCTTGGCTTTTGTACGGACTGTACTGTACATGCACGGGCCGCTGACAGCTTTGGCCGAGCCTGGGACCAAGTCATCTACAGTAAAAGGGCTCCCCACTCAATACCGGTACATACAGTACAATGTAATGAGGACCCACTTCTGGGCTGTCCCTTTTTCTGGGCCCGGGACATCTGACCCCTTTATCCCTCTCTGTTCGGTTGCCCTGTGTACACGCATGGGCCTACTACCACAGGCTTCCCATTTATTTCCCTTTATAGCATCCCCCAAAACAAGACTCTTTTGACTTTCCCGCTTTTTCTGGTACGTACAAAAAAAAGACATCTTACACATTTAAGTAATCATAGAGAAATCCCTTGTCCCCTAAGCTGGCAGCTCCATTGGCTCATCTGCACTCCTTTGTGCAAATGCAGAGCAAGGAACTATCAACCATGCAGTACATTGCTATATAAAACCATCCCTGCACAACGCCTACAAAAATATTTGGTAGCAAAATAGAATCTAGAATTAAAACGGTAGAAAATATCAGCATGCATTATTTCTGTAGACAAAATATGTGTGTCTCTATGTATGTATGTACAGTACAAATTTACTCAAAGACTAAATTTAAACACCCTGCTGAACCTGAGAGGGGGTGTTTTTTTTGACAGAGCAGCTCTGAATATGGGGCTGAAATTAGCACAAGGTAAACACCCAGTGCAACAAAAGCCACGGAGCAAGAGCCCGTCTCCATCTTTGAGCAGAGAGGCACGCCGTCCATCCGACTACCACAAGTTGCTGTGCATCACTTCCTTTTCAACTGAAAAAGCAGCAAGCCAACTGTGGTGATCAAATGTGTCATTTTTAAAGCTATGCGTGCAAGTGTCATGTTAGAAGAAAGATGAGTTTCTGCTGATGATGATGAGGTTTTAGGCAAGGCAAGGCAAGGCAAACAGACAGTTGTGGGTAAATTAAATACAACTGAGCATCTATTTCTATCCTCAACCAAACACAAGACGAAAGTGTCTGATGGAGGTGTGTGTGTGTGTATGTGCGTGTGTGCGTGCATGTGTGTGTCTGTGTGCGTGTGTGTGTGTGCGTGTGTGCATACTCGGGCATGCAAATTTTCAATGCTGCAAATATAATAGCAGAGATGGCAAATGCGAAGCTAGGAGTAACATGACAGGAAGGAAGGAAACAATTATTTTCTCATCTGCTACTGATTTGCGAAGATACAAACTGTCATCCTCCGAGAGGAGCAAACTTGTGGTTCAAGTTCTTAGGTCCCCCCCCGCCCCCCCAGCTGAACCCATGTCAGATCACTTTAAACAATAAAAACATCTCTTTTTAAAAAAGATTGGAACATGACAAAGGCGGTGAAAAGAGGCTGCGCCACAACAGAACGGACAACATCTGCAGAGGCACTGCGAGGCGAGGCGAGGCGAGCAGCCGAGCACGCAGCACAGAACTGCACAGACAGCTGGTGAACAGATCACCGAGAACAAAACGCTGTCCCCATTTGATGCGAAGAGAGGACATCGCGTTGGCACGCTTCCCAAAACACAACAGAAAAAGAGACAAATTAAGAAGAGGAACTGACAGTTATGAGTCACTGCAGGAAAAAAAGCAACAGAAAAGAAAAAAAGAGAAAATAAGGCATGAGCATCTCAAGGCTCGCCTCACGTGACAGAAACCGAGACACTGCCGCACCTGCTCCATACTTCATAGAGGGTTTCACCTCGATGCGTTTTGAGACTGCGCTTCTAACGGTCAGGGAGCGACCGTAACCCAACGGTGTACTGTGCACTGCAGATACCTACTGCATCTGCTTAGACGGGCTACTTTAAAAAAAAAAAAAATGTTGATCATTTCCAGAATTTATGCTACCCATTCACAAATGTGACCCTTTCAATAATATTTACAAAGTAATGAGCTAATATTTACTGGTACTGATCAGTGTAAAGTAAGTTCCACAGCCAAAGATGTACGTATATGACTGGTCATTTAAAATGGCGGCCATGGGGAAGATCCATCAATTCATGCATGAACAGTGTACATTTCCAAGTGAGGAGTACTTAGAAATTGATGATGGTGGTAAATATTCATGGAAAAGATAATAATTTGTGAACAGGCAGCATAAATCCTAGAAATAAAGTAATAAAAATATATAATTCTACCTTTAACACTCTACTAACACTAACACTCTACCTTTAAAGAAGATGGAGAACAGGGCTGCATTTCTGGAAAGCGTAGTTGTTAGCAGTTAGCAACTTCGGTAGTTGCCAATGGGAAATTGCATTGCAACCAACAAAGTAGCTAGCATAGTTAGCAACTACTCTGCTTTCCAGAAATGCACCCCAGGAAAGCATTCATTATAGGTTCAAGAAGATAATAGGGGACCACAAAGTTGCCATACACACACATACAAAAATATAAAATGACAAGAAATAAATGTTTAAAATACATAAGTAAGTTATAGATGTCTTAAACATCTACGTAACATCTACTCAGGAGAGTAGTGTGAGATGTGTATCATTTTTGTCTTTTTTTTATAAGAAATTCATCCCCAGTACCGGGCAATTAAAATTCAAAAAAACAAATAATACAAAACAAAACATGTAATAAAGTTGGTACTGTACAAAAAACAGTTTCAAAACATGCTCGTAGTAAAAGGAACACAAAAGTACTATGTTTTTGTATGTACACTTTAAAAAAACATCATGCTTTTTTTTAAAAAATATTATATAAACAAATAAACAAATCATGTACTGTAGTACACATGGTGAATGAGCACTTCTGGCACTACCTGCCAAAATAATTCATAAAAAAATCTTTTAAAAGTCAAAATCAAATGATATGGACAAAGGGAAAACAATTCAGATGAAAGACATACGTATTGCGCGGTGTAACTGACTTCCACAGTTATATCACACACACATTCAAATAAACACAGGCTCATCAGAGAGGGCACGTGAGTGGGAGTGACACAGTGGAGAGATGTGTGTGTGTGTGTGTGTGTGTGTGTGTGTGTGTGTGTGTGTGTGTGTGTGTGTGTGTGTGTGTGTGTGTGTGTGTGTGTGTGTGTGTGTGTGTGTGTGTGTGTCTGTGTCTGTGTCTGTGTGTGTGTGTGTGTGTGTGTGTGTGTGTGTGTGTGTGTGTGTCTATCAGTGAGTGAGAATGGGTATTTAAGTGGATAATGTGAGGGCAGGGGACAGTTTCATGACACACTGGAGTGAAAGAGGAACAAAAGTCTGTGTATATGTGTGTTGGGCACTTGGAGTGTGTGCGTGTGTGTGTGTGTGTGTGTGTGTGTGTGTGTGTGTGTGTGTGTGTGTGTGTGCGTGTGTGTGTGTGTGTGTGTGTGTGTGTGTGTGTGTGTTCATGAAACGCTGGAGCAGCGGATGTTGGGAGAGCCCATCTGGGTCAGGACCTTGTCCAGCCACTGCAGAGGCCCGTTCAGATGCAGCTCGATCCAGCAGGGGGTGCTGGTCACTGTCTGACGCCTGGAGAGAGACAGAGAAAGCAGAGTAGATACATAAATACACAAATACAAAAAAAAACCCCACAAAGACCAAATACACATTATTGTGTACACACACACACACACACACACACACACGGTACAAGTCCTGATAGGGTAGTGCAGTGATTCTCAAACTATGGGCCGCGGCCGCAGGTGGGCCGTGGCCCGCGAGAGGTCTGGGAAAATGATCCTCAAATTTACTCACATGGTGTTTAGATATTCACATCTTGTTTAGTTATCTTGTGTCTTTCTTGTGTGCGTCCAGAAACTTGAGTACACTTCCTTATTTGGTGTTTTGATGCAGTAAGGTGTACTATCAGGCAGGACTTGTAAACATTGTGTCATTTCAATCACGGAAGTAATTTTCTACTGCAAATTAATTAGCGCGAGTTACCCGCGAGGTAGGCTACAGTGTAAAGCGGCGTACACACACAAAGCTAGCTTTTCGCTTGCTCGCCTACTCGCCACTCTTTCATGGAACGTTCGCTGAAAGTTCCCGCGGCTTTAACTGCCAATGGACAGCCGAGAAGTACCGAACTCTGCATTCCAATTGGTTACTCGCTTACTCGCCTCGCTCGAAGATAAAATATTTTCAACTCGGAATCCGCCCACATCGCATCGCTTGTATTGTACTCGCCTACTCGCCTGCGAGTCTCGCTGGGACACATAGACATTCTATTGAGTTCATTCGCTGAGCGAGTAACTAGCAGCGACGTGTGTGTACAGTGTTACATTTTCTATCTGCCGTCGTGACTCCTGATATGGTGTGTTTTCATGCTTATGGTGTTGATGTGCGCATTTTTAGTCGATTGTGAAAGGAAACTTTGCCGTTTTGGCTTTCTACAGTTGGCTATTTCCTCCTACTCTTAATTGAGCATTTAGTATTTAGCAGCATATTTCATGCTAATTTCATATTCAGTATTTAGGAGTCCCCTCAGTGGCCACAACCTTCTGAAAATAGGCCCTAATTTATTATTCATCATAACAATATAATAATATTAATATAATATAATATAATATAATAAATATAATATAACATGATAAAGTATAAATAATATAAATTAATTAATATAAGTTATGTTATATTGAGCTATATGGTTTGGTGGGCCCCAGGATTTTTTCACATTTCAAAGTGGGCCTTGGTGTTCTGAAGTTTGAGAACGGCTGGGGTAGTGTATTGCTCACAAAGAAAGTTACTCTGTACAAGTCCTGGGTGATTGTCCTGTGTTAAGAGTCCCTCAGTGCAGAAAAAAAGTCAAACGGGGGTGGGGGGTTGATTAATCCAGTGATGATACGTTTGCTACTGTAATGTAAATAGTCATGGGGGGGTCAATGTGGACGTGGAGGGAGGTTGGTGTAGTTGGAGGGTGGGGGGTTGGGGGGTGTAGGAGGAAAGCTACATTTATTATTAGTGATCAAACACCCCATGCTAACATTCCAAGTTTATTTGCACAGCATATTTCATACTGAGAAGCAATTCAATATGCTTGACAAAAACCCCTGCAAAGAACACAATGTAAAAGCACAAAGAAGTCTGTGCTGTGCATAGCAGGAAACCAGAACCATATCATTGTTGCTCCAAAATAGATGGCCAGTGTTCAACTTCTATATACATCACAGGGCGGAGTGTAACACACATGCATGCACGTACACGTGCGCGCACACACGCGCGCACACACACACACACACACACACACACACACACACACACAGACGCACGCACATGCGTGCGCACACACGCACACATAATGCCAAAGCATAAACCATACAGTCCAACAGTGACGCTCAACAAACATAGGTATATGACAGTCTAAAAAAT
>NC_085878.1:26329950-26344950 GCF_034702125.1 Engraulis encrasicolus
AGCGCTGCTGCCAGTCTGGTGCGGCTATTCCTGTCTAAAAGGACCTCTACTATTAAATCCACTTGAGCAGCTGCTCTGGTCTGAAAGGACCCCAGTGTTAAGACTCTTCAGTGACCCGAGATTCGGTGAATGTGAAGGTGGGGATGGCATAGCCTGGAACAGTCTACCTGAATAGCACACTGGTACACCATTGCTGCTGCAATTGATGTCTGGTGTGGCTACTCCTGTCTGAGAGGACCGTTAAAGCCACCAACCAGCTTAACCCATTGATGCTGGATGCTGTGTGCAGGCAACACGGACCCAGGCGCCTGAAGGGATCAAGAGACTGAGATATTTAGGTTTTTGTGGACTGAGGGCACCTTTTCCCAAAAAGGCCTTAGGCATTAACCCCTTAGCGCAGAGCCTATGTTATAACCTTACTGACGTGAAAATTGTAATGGCTGTCTCAATAATGTCATAGCAATGTTGTCATGAAATAGTTGAGCATTTCCAGCAAATAGTGAATAGGCCCGCCGGCGACCCCATCTGCAGTAAGAGGCTACGCAGCCGTTGGGTTAAATCGCATCAGTGGGTTAACTCCACTGATGTGACTACTCTGGCCTTTCCCATTAAAACACTTTAATAGCCAAGGCTCAATTGAGGCCCTGTGGAGGCGGCCTGTCCCGGCTAAGTCCACCTGGCCCCCTGGTCCCACCTGGTCCCCTGCCCAACAAGTGCCACTGTGGTCAGGCTGGTGTGGCTTCTCCTGTCTGAATGGCCCTCCTGTTAATATTACCTACTTGAGTGACTGATCAAGTCTAAAAGGACCTCTACTATTCAACACATTCACAACACAACATTCATTAGTCTGGCCTTTCCAAGTAAATACTTTAGTGACCAAGCCTCAGTGATAGTGGAGACGTACTGTAGGCGGCTTGCTCTGTCCTGGCTAGAGGTCCACCTGCCGCCCACTGGTCTCCTGCCCCGAGGACCAAATGTATTAAACCAGCCCAGCAGTATTAATCCAGCCCCACATACGTCAGCCATGATTACATCTCCATACACACACCAGGAGAAGCCAAGAGGGGAGCAGAGAGGGGAGAAAGAGAGAGGTACGAAGAAGGAGTGAGTGAGTGAGTGAGAGAGAGAGAGCGAGAGAGAGCGAGAGAGAGAGAGCGAGAGAGAGAGAGCGAGAGAGAGAGAGAGAGAGACAGAGAGACAGAGAAAGAAATACAGAGAAAGAAATACAGAGTAATGTGACAGAGAAAGAGTGAATGAGAGCGACAGTGAGAAAGGCAGAGAAGGAGTGGGTGAAACAGAGAGGGCGGTTTAAGTCAAGAGAGAGCAAAAGAGGGAGGGAGAGAGGAAGGAAGGAAGAAGAGAGTGATGATAGAAGTTCAAAGCATGAAAAGGTGGAAAGAGGGACATGTGTGTCAACACATTAAGAGAGCCACAGACAGACAGATGTAGCAAAATGGAAAACTGAAAGTCCAGTAGTGTGCATGAGCAAGAGAGAGAAAGTTTGTGTGTAAGTAAGTCAAGTGAGTAGTGAGCAGTGAGTGGGCTGAAGCTGCCGCGACTGACAAAGTGGTTACTGTGCCACAAAAAAAAAACCAGAGCGGCCTAAAACGTAACCGAGGGGGAAATGAGTGTCTCCCTGTAAGAGGGTAGAAGTCATAATGTGTCCGACCACAGCTACCGCCGGCCGGGGCTTCTGGGTATTAATTAATTGATTGATTCCTTCCACTGACACTTGCTTGCCAGCCGGCCGGCCGGGCACTGCCAAACCAAACTGAACCAAATCAAGCCGAGCGTGACCTGGCAATTGGTTATTAAGAGATGAATGTGTTCTTTCCTTTGGATGTGTGTGTGTGTGTGTGTGTGTGGCAGTGTGTGTGTGTGTGTGTGTGTGTGTGTGTGTGTGTGCGTGTGCGTGTGCGTGTGAGTGTGTGTGTGAGTGTGAGTGTGTGTGTGCGTGCGTGTGTATGTGTGTGTTTGTGTGTGTGATTTGTTGCTGCATGTATGTATATGTCGAGGTCAGCCAACACAGCCATAGCGGTATGCAGTATGGCGGCCGCGCCTAAACCACAATATCTCATCACAGATCTGACAGGAGGAACCTCGAAAACATTTGGGGTCGAGGCGGCCAGTACTGTACGTGACAGACACAGAAGAGTTGAGATAGAGAGGGGAGGGAGCGAAAACTAGAGAAAAATAGAGAGATAAAGAGAACTGAGAGAGAAAGACAGATAAAGTGGTGGGCAGAGAGAGAGAGAGAGAGAGAGAGAGAGAGAGAGAGAGAGAGAGAGAGAGACAGAGACAGAGAGAGACAGACAGACAGAGAGAGAGGGAGAGAGAGAGGGAGGAGAGAGAGGGAGAGAGAGAGAGAGTACACAGAGAGGTTGAAAATGCAGATATGGAGCAGAGGGCAGGGGTTGTGTGGTGAAGATGGAAAGCCAATGAGGAAATGAGACTGGAACAATTGGGAGAGTGGAGAGAGAGAGAGAGAGAGAGAGAGAGAGAGAGAGAGAGAGAGAGAGAGAGAGAGAGAGAGAGACAGACAGACAGACAGACAGACAGACAGACAGGCCAAGTCAAAAACAGGAGTAGGTCAGTGAGACAGATAGATAGAAAAGGGGAAAGAGAGAGGGAGGGAGAGAGAGAATAAATGGAGGAGTAGCAGAAAGGAAAAGTGCAAGTGTGAGAGGGCGTCTGCTGAAACCTGAGCCACCACTTAAATGTCTCCACATGCGGCCAGCAGAGCCGTCTGGAGACCAGAGACTAGCTAAGCAACACAGTGCAGGGCTCTCTCTCTCTCACTCTCTCTTTCCGGACTCTCTCTCTCTCTCTCTCTCTCTCTCTCTCTCTCTCTCTCTCTCTCTCTCTCTTCTCCATCTCTCTCAGTTCCTCTGTTCCAGAGATGATCTCCAAACCAGCAACTCTCAGCTCTTTCCTTCTTTCCTTTGCTCTTCTCTCTCCTTCATTCTCACCAGCACTAATAGCTACAGTACATTTACTGAACAGCTCAGCAACTCCCCCCTCTATCCTCTTTCAGTCTGTCTTCTGTCACTCTCTCCATCGTTCCAATCCCACTCTCTCTGTCCCTTGATGTCCGTCACTTGCTTTCTCCTCATGCCCCTTTGCTCTCACACGTCCTTTATCCCTCTATCCTTGCCATACACCTCTCATCTCACCTCTTCTCCTGTCCTCTCTTCTCCTCCTCACCAAGAACACCATGGTATGGTTTGCGCTGGTCTGCTCCCTCTCTTCCTTGCTCTCTCTCTCTCTCTTTCTCTCCCTTTGCTCTCTCCCGCCCTCTCTCCTTCTCTCTCCTCTCATACCATGGCTGGCCCTGGCCTGCTCCCCCTCTCTCTCCATCTCTGCCTCCGTTACTCCCTCACTCCCCCTCTCCCTCTCCCTCTCCCCCTCCACTTCTCTCTCTCTCCCTCTACTCCCTCTCCCCTTCTCTCTCTCTCTGTTACTCCCCCTCTCCTCTCCCCCCCTCTCCCTCTCTCTCTGCCCCCTCTCCTCTCCTCAGTGGGAGCTGCACGGCTGGCTCTGATTATGGCCTGGCTAGTTCCTGCTCGTGCAAACAATCAGATTACTCACAGGCCCGAGCGGGAAAGGGGGAGCAGCCAGGAACCGTGGGCGCGGGAGTGGGGTGGGGCAAGACGGGGTGCTGGGCTGTACTGTGCTGGGTGGTAGGGAAAGGTTGGAGAGGGGGAGCGGGTGGGGTGGGGTGGGGTGCTGGTAGGTTGGATGGGTTGTGGTGATGGTGGGGCAAGAAGGATCAGAACCGTGAGATTGGGGAAATGGGGGTGAGAGAGGCTTGGAAGGGTGTGGATGTGTGTGTGTGTGTGTGTGTGTGTGTGTGTGTGTGTGTGTGTGTGTGTGTGTGAGTGTGTGTTTGTGTGTGTGTGTGTATGTGTGTGTGTGTGTGTGTGTGTGTGTGTGTGTGTGTGTGTGTGTGTGTGTGTGTGTGTGTATGTGGTGTGTGTATGTGTGTGTGTGGAAGGTGGGGGGTTAGCTGCTAGAATGAGAATGAGAAGGAGGAAGTCAAGTGTGTGGGCTGTAAAGTCTGAGAAGTTTGTCCGGCACATGTGTGTTTTTTGCGTCAGTGGTGGAACATCTCAAACAAATAAGAGAACGGTGTCATGAACACACAAGCAGCCATGGATGTGAGGCACCAGGGTGTGAACTTTCAACAGGGTTGTGCGAGAAGTGTGTGTATCTGCGTGTCTGGAGACAATGGTAAACAGGCTTTATATGCCTGTAAATACAGTATGTGGACATGCAGTTTGTGTGTGTGTGTGTGTGTGTGTGTGTGTGTGTGTGTGTGTGTGTGTGTGTGTGTGTGTGTGTGTGTGTGTGTGTGTGTGTGTGTGTGTGTGTGTGTGTGTGTGTGTGTGTGTGTGTGTGTGTGTGTGTGTGTGTGTGTATCCCCTCACCTGTACTCTGCACCCCAGCCCTTGACGAAGCTCATCCGTATGGTGCACATCCTGGTGAGCTGGTAGACGGCCTCGAAGCCCTGGTTGACCGACTGGGCCAGCAGCGCGGCAAACTCCTGGTTGTTGAAGATCTTCAGGTTGCAGCCTATGGGCACAAACACAGCCGTAGCCCCTTAATACACACCATGATAGCCATTGAAAAGTTGACTACTATACTACTACAATACTGTGACATAACACAGGGCTTTTAGTAATGCACTATGACTTGGTCATTGCCATTCTGGTAACAGCAAATGTAGTATAACGCTGTGTCTTAATGGGTTAACATTACACAAACCACCACTTGGGTACAGTAAGAGTACACACAAGAAAAAAAAGCAGCTTTAATTCAACACTTTGAGAGTCTATTTACAGTAATATCATCTAGATTTGCATCTTTTTTTCACTATGTATATAGTGTACACACTTGTTTGATAGAGTACCGTACCTAATATTACAGGGACCATAGAATTAAATGAAGTGTAACCCACAAGTGGGGAATGGTACTGTATATTTGCGGGAATGTGCATCCACAGTGTATCTCAGTGAGTCACGGAGGACTGGTGGCGCCCGTCTGTGTCTTATCAAAAGGAGCGCCCGGTCTCGCTTGAGATAGTCTTCCTTACTTTCTGGCGATTCTGGGAAAATGCTGATTTCCATCTCGCGTTGAAACAATGAGCCACATTCCCAGCACAAACAAACAAGCATAAGGTAAACACCACTCGGTAAAAACCAAAACAACAAAATGAGATTTCCTGCGGGTAACCTCTGACATGACGTGAATTGAGTCTGGACAAAATTGGAGTGCCAGAGACGACCGGAGAGTTTGCTTATTATTAGCCAAATGTTTCTGTGTCAATCATGTACATCAGATAAATCAATACTATGCAAATCCATATCTCTGTTATCAATCAAATATGGAAATACTACACAAGAAAGGGCCAATGTGCTTTTTAACAGATCTTGCCATGTAATATTATTGGCTTTTTCATGCTTTTGTGCCTCTGCTATTTCATGTCTCTTTTGATCTTCTTGACTTCACTCACAGATGAGCCTGAGCAACATTATCTACAGTATAGTCTAAGCAACCTAAGATCGTGTCTGCTTACTGCGCAAGATATTCTGTGCAAATCAGACCAATCAGTCAAAACCGCTTCCTGCTAACTCTCTCCCATTCCCTACCACACGCCCCTATCAGAGTCTCTGAGTCTTGGGGAGTCACCAGGTGAGGGGGGGTAGGGAGTGACCCACCTGGCGGAATCTTGCAGACGGTGGCCGGGTGCCAGCCGTAGCGCTGGTTGCAGTTCGGGCTCTGGACAAAGATGGCGCTCTCGCTCAGGCACTCCGCAAACACCTCTCCGCCGATGTAGTACAGGCGCACACCCCGGCCTGATGAAGAGGGAGAAAGGAGATAAAGACGCAACTGCATTGACATATGGAGGGCAAACAATACCAGTTTTATTCATTTTTAACCAGAAATTGTGAGGCATACTATTCAATTTATACATCTTCCCAGGGCCAAAGAATAGCTGTGATCTGGATGTAACTATTTATATAGAGTAATGGCATCACTTTTAATTGAACAACCAGATGATGTCAGAATTGTGTAAGTACATAACTACAATGTAATCACCTTAATTCAATTAAGTAATTCAGAGATAGCTATTTCTGCTGCTGTTCTACTTAAAATGACATAATGAGAGCATGGTAATAATGGATTAAGAAATGGCTATGAGAGAGCAGCGTGGAGGGACTGAGCAGACTGCTGAGAGCAGCACTTCTTTGTGAGGTGACAGTATGGCGTCTTGTGACCGCTTGTTGCGGTTAATGTTGGACAGCAGTTCCTGGCAGAGACACTGCTGAGTTTTACTTTATAATTACCTAACTACGATTTAATTACATACTGTAACTGCATGTGCAATCTGTCTTCTGTATACATGCAGGCCTATAGGCTATATAAGTTAAGGGCTTGTCTTTTTGAAAAAAATGGTACTCGTGATGGTCTGAAAGACCTCAAATGTTTTGCATGACACTGCATGCACTTTATTTTACTTTTCATTTTTTTAAATTATGCATCGGCATCAGTGGTGTGCGAGTTCCTTTCGACTAGACTATTGGATTACTTTGTGGAACTTAACACACCCTCCAGGCCACAAGCTGAAAGGTGTGATGCCCTTTCAGAATATAGCCTATTACTGCAACTACATACAACATAGTTGCTCACACAGTGTACGGCAATACGTATACCAATGTGGTGTCGCGTCAGTTCCACTGCTGTGTTACAGTTGATGTGTGACAGCAATCCCAGGAAACGGAGCTGCTCAGTATTATAAATTATATACACTAGTGGTATGATATTACTTGTTTTCAACTTTTTAATCTCATACTACTAGTGTTGTAATTACATCTGTGCGAATACTCCTACTTAATACAACTCTGTTTAACATACAAGCAATGGAGCAATGGAAATGTTACCAATATGGCGTCGCGTGAGCTCCACGGCGGCGTTGCGGTTGACGTTGGACAGCAGGCCCAGGCAGAAGCGCTCCGAGTTGGAGGGGTCGGTGAAGCCGTCCACGGTCAGCGAGGGCTGCGATGCGTGGAAGGTCTCGCCCACGCGCTGGTTCAACTCGTAGTAGGAGATGGAGCACCAGAAGGCTGGCTCACAGTACGTCACTGGCTGCAGGTCTGTACACACACACACACACACACGAATGCGTACAGAGGTACAGAGAAACGCACGCACACACACCCACACACACAGACACACAGAATGATATCAGACACAGTTGTCACCCACACATGTACTGTACAGTGTACACATACCCATACACTCTCACAGACACAAACACAGACACAGACACAGACACACACACGTAGACACACACACACGTAGACACACACACACACAGAGGTGAGGTGCACTCCCCACATCACCACCCGCTACAGGCCCGAGACAGTTGATCCTGGGCAGAGGCAGAAACCGCCAAAGAAGAAAAAAGGAAAGAGGAGAAAGAGAGTAGCAACAAAGAAAAGCACCGGTGAAAGAGTGAAAATGAGACAGCAGGAGAAAGATACCCAAACAAAAGACAAGAGAGAGGGGCAGACAGAGAGAGAGAGCGAGAGAGAGAGAGAGAGAGAGAAAGAGAGAGAGAGAGAGAGAGAGAGAAAGAAGAGAGAAGAGAAAGAAGAGAAAGCAGAGCGGATTAGCAGGAGGGAAGTCACACAATGATGTCAATGTTTAACGCCGATTTCCCAGAAACGCAAACCAGGCCCGGCCGGGTGGAAACACTGCCATCACTTGGAGGAGGCCATCGGCAGCCGAGCGAGGGAAGAGAGAGAGAACAGAGAGAAGAGAGAGAGAAAACAGAGAGAAGTAGGGAGACGGGCAAATTACAGGGTTCCCGGCCCAGATTTCATAAACAGCAGTTCAGTTCCCGTATTGCTTTTAAGGAACGGGCCGGCCGCCCGATTCGAGAGTAATTCGGGGCTTATTGGCGCTGCCTTCTCTTTGAAGGCTCCTCATCCGTGGGGAAATCAAATCAGCTATTTTGTTGTTTTCACAGCCGCTTTGCAGGCCGCGGAGGAGGTCGTACTTTAAAGGGGGCGACACTAATCAACAGGATATTATTATTAGTGTAAGTGTGGGAGGCGAGGCGGCTTTATCTGTGTGTGTGTGTGTGTGTGTGTGTGTGTGTGTGTGTGTGTGTGTGTGTGTGTGTGTGTGTGTGTGTGTGTGTGTGTGTGTGTGTGTGTGTGTGTGTGTGTGTGTGTGTGTGTGTGTGCGCGTGCAGGGAAACCGACAGGGGGAGACAATGGGGTCAGTTGTCCCGGGCCCAGGGAGAAAGGGGGCCCAGAATTGGGTCCTCGTTACATTATATATGTATTGGGTGGGGGCCGTTTCAGATGACTGTCCTGGGCCTGGCAAAAGCTGTCAGCGGCCCTGTGTGTGTGTATGTGTGCGTATGTGTGTGTGTGTGTGTGTGTGTGTGTGTGTGTGTGTGTGTGTGTGTGTGTGTGTGTGTGTGTGTGTGTGTGTGTGTGTGTGTGTGTGTGTGTGTCTCTCCCACTATGAGATCAGATGGGGAAGACTAGGGCGGCTGGTGGAGGGGAAGAAGGGGGTGGTGTGGGTGTTGGGAGACAAAAGCTTCATTCAGTGTCCGTTTCCTCTGTGCTATCCACATGGCTTCCAACGGGCCGGCCGGCTTCTCTGTCCCCCATCCGCTTGCCAAAATACATTCTCTTACACATGTGTGAAAATACAGGCGCTGCGCTTAGACACCCGCCCACACACTCACACACTCACACAGAGACACAGACACCAACACACACTCACACAGATACACAGAGACACAGACACCAACACCCACCCAATACACACACACAGACACACAGACACACAGACACCTACACACACATGAACACACACTCATACAGATACACAAAGACACACACACCAACACCCATCCACCCACGCAGACACACCCACACACTCACACAGATACACAGAGACAGACAAAGACACACACAGACACCGACATCAACAACCGATACACACACACAGACACAAAGGTTCTGGACTAAGGCTAGACCAATGGTGTCTTCCTGCTCAAGCCAGCCGCAGACATTTAAATAGCACAGACACAAACACATACACATGCAGTCAGCTCACCTAGGTTATTGTGTGTGGGCGACACTGGACTTGGTGAAAGGTTGGGTGAGCCTGCAACAGGAGAAGACACTAAGGTTAACAAAAAGTACCCGATTACATCAATACAGCCCCAGACATTTAGAGGAAAAAAAATAAGAATACCAAAGAAAGAAGTAAATCTCTATATTAAAAAGTTGCTGCAGGTGACAGGTTTTCACTTGAGAACAATTTTACCTTTTTTGCTGGGCATTTACAGTCAGTATTCCTGAGATACCCACTATCATCCAAAATGACTGATTAGCAAATGTATTCCGATATGAACCAAAACTTTGCGTTGGCCGGACTGGTCTACTTGTAGTGCCTGAACCGAAATGAGTTTGGCCTAAGGTGTCAAAGTCAACTAACACATTACATGCTGGAATCAGTTCAGATTCCTTGTATATGCCATAAGTGTGTGGTCAGGTGAGGCGTGATGAAGTGCCCAGGTGTGTCCAGGTGTGCGGGGGGATACCTGTGTCCATACTATGGCTCATGGGGTGGTCGCTGGTCTCCCCGTCCTCACTGATGTAGCCGGGCGGAGGAGTCTCTGTATACACAAACACACACACACAGAAACACAAGAGATGAACTGATGCACTGATGGTGTGTGGCGTTTAGGTGCAGGTTGTAGTAGGTTAAACATTAAAATAACCATTCAGGTCTCATTTTTTAGGTCAAGGGAAAGTCATTGAAATGATCAGAACATTATAAATTAAGTTCGATAAACTAAGAATGAAATGAATGTAGATGAAGAAATAAAAAAATACCTACAGCTATTGAAGCAACAACATGTGTACACATAAAGTGAACATCTATCTACTTAGGACATATAGTTTAACACTACATACAGTATATATTTGTCTATCTATGTGTAGGTCCATTTATTCAACCATACACCATTATTTACTGCTTTGTTTGCTTGGAGATACCACAAGAGCATATGTTCACAGTGTACTGCTACAGCATAATGCATGGGATAGCGGCAGGTGTTTCATCACACACACGTGTGTATGGTGCTGTGGCCGGGTAACACGGTGAGAACAGCAGAGCAGTGCCCAGCTGAGAGCTGGCATGCGGTTGCTTTCCTGAGACAGCGTCTGCCTCGTACTCAAACACGAGCACACATACACACACACACACACACACACACACACACACACACACACACACACACACACACACACACACACACACACACACACACACACACACACACACACACACACACACACACACACACACACACACTGAAACACAGAGAGGTTGGACACCTTGGCACAGACACACACAGCAGAGCCCGCAGCCCAGAATGGCAACAGCAGGAACCAAAATTGGACTATGCACTGAAGCGGTGTGCCACCCGCCCCCGCATAGCCTGTCTGTCTGTCTGGCTGCCTGGTCTTCTGGCCAACTGGGATGGTGGTGGTGGCTAAGTATGGCCAGTGTGTACTTGTAGAGTCTAGCATGGTGTGCAATGACATCACATGTTCAGGCGCAAGGCATGGCAAGTGAGTACCAGAGACCTGAGGCTAGCTATAGTGGCGGGCTGCACCCACACACAGCCTGGACAGCTGGGCTGGTGGTCAGCAGAGGATGGGCTGACCAGCTGGAGGCTGGATGACTGAAGGCTGGGTGGCTGGAGGCTGGGTGGGTAGAGGCTGACCGGCTGGGTGGCTGGAGGCTTGGAGGCTGGGTGGCTGGAGGCTGGGTGGGTGGGTGGATAGAGGCTGGTGGCTGGGTGGCTGAATGTCTGTGAGGCTGGATGGCTGGGTGGCTGTGTTTGCCTGGGCGGCCAAAGTCGGAGGTGAGAGCTACTCCTGTCTGGTTGGCTCTAGTGCTGGGTCTGGCACGTGCTGACGACCTGTATCTATTCCACACAGTCTTGCCTTGCCTTGCCCCCGTGCTTGTGCTATGTGCATTCGTCCTGCTAGTAGTCGCTGGCTGCCCTACGCGTACAGATTTTATACTGTGAACGTCATATGTACACAGAGAGCTCTTGGCTACGGCTGGCTGACCTATCCGGTTGGCCCTGATCATAGGTCTGCCCTGCCGCCACGTGTAGACAGCCTGCACTTCCCACACACCTCAGCCTTGTCACGGCTCAAAGCATCGCACTGACCTTTTAGTCGGCCTGTTCGGTATGTGCTGCTAGTAGGGTGTAGCATGTGGTGATATCATGTGAGTCTGAGGCTGAATGGGCAGTGGAAGGGAAGGACATTTGGTGGCTGAAGCTAGCTGAAGGGCTGGGCTGCAGCCTCCACACAGCCTGGACAGCTGGGCTGGTGGTGGATGAGGATGGCCTCACCGGCTGGACGGCTCAACCTTACACACAGATTGATCGATTGAAAATACATGGGGCTGGGCATTTCCACCAACATGCATTCCCATCCTATAAGTTGACTGAACTTAACGCAAGTCAAAGCAACAAATAAAAATGACCTGATTGAGTTTGAGACACTGGTGGCTGAGAGTGGCTGAGGGGGGACTGACCAGCCGAATGGCTGTGGCTGAGGCTGATGTCTTTGTCTAGAGCTCTACAGCCAGAGGTGAGAGCTGCCCTGTCCTGTCTGGTTGGCATTGCTCCTGCATCTGGCACATGTAGAGAGCTTGTACTTCCTACACAGCCCAGCCCTGTCTTGGCTCATAGTATGGCTCTGAATTTTTAGTCAGCCTGCATGGTACTAACGCACTCATATATCACTGCTTTTTATTCTTTTTATTCAGCATATACGTATATACCTGTACATGAAGTCTGGTAGCTCAGACTTGCCCCATATCATGCTGGTTGTCTCCCTATAAAACATTGCAAGTCAGTTAAAATTTTAAAAAGTATGTTTGTAAGTTAGTTAACTTGGGACTTTGATTTCTCAGTTGAAACAAATATAAGCCTCAAGTTGAGTTAACTTACAAACTTAAGGCAGCAGGGCAACTTACTTTTATAAGTTTAACTGGCTTGCAATGTTTGGCTGCCACGTGTACAGTAGTACTAAAATACTTCACATTACATTACACTTAGCTGATGCATTTATCCAATGCGACTTACTGTACATTTACAGGGTATTGGTGACAGCCCCCGGTGCAGTGTGGTTAGGTGCCTTGCTCAAGGGCACCTCAGAAAATGGAGTGCAGTAGGGAGGGATTCGAACCTGCAACCCTCTGATCTAAATCCTATCACCCTAACCATTAGGCCATGGCTGCCCTCTCCCTATGACTTCAGCCCTCTCATGGCATGCGACTGTATCGACAGTATTCCACACACCAACCTCTCTTGGCTCGCAGCATACTGCTGACCTTTCGTTCAGACAGCGCTGCTGTACTAATGTACTGCCCTATGTGCTACACATTCTATACTGTGAACATCATACAGTATGAATGAGGTCTGGTGGCTGGCTGACTGGCTTGTTGGCCCGCCTGCTGTCGACCTACAGTAACTGGCCGACTGGTCCTGTGTGTGTATGCCACATGTAGTAACCGCTTCGTGTCTCACAACATAGTGCTGACCATTCACTTACCCTGCTAAGCACAAAAACACTAATTTATGTATGTATATTACTATATAATGTATAGTCTAGTGTAGGAGGGCTGGTTGGCTGAGTGGCTGGATGGCTGTTGGTAAGAGCTGCCTCTGCATTTCTGTCTTTTCCACATCTCTTGGCTCAGAGCATACTGCTTACTGACCTTTAGTTTAGCTAAGAAAGTACTTTTTTGGCATACTGTATGATAGATGTCATGTGTGTTTGTTTTGTACCGTAGGCTTGCATTTTGCTGTCTCATACAGTATGTCTCTTCCCATAGAGTACATTATAAGTACAAAGTGAACCTGACGAAGCACAAACTAAATGCGTTGTTCACTAAATAAATAATAAAACCCAGCCAAATCAGTGTGCAGCGATTCTTCTTGATTTCCTTGGATTATTGATGGCAGCACTTCACCAGTACCTCAAAACTGGCTGTGCATGAGAGCTTCAGACCTTTGCGCACTTTATAATAGTTTTGTTTACCTTCATTCCTTTCATTCCATTTACCTTTAATTTCTTGTTCACCTTCATTCCTATTGTATGTATTGTATGTATGAATGTATGCATATCCTTGTCTACATATTAAACGTGTGGTGTACTATGTCTATTCCACAAGCCAGACGGTTCTTGGCTTACAGCGCAGTGCTGACCTTTCAGTCGTCCGCCTGCTTTGGCCAAACAGTTGTTTCTTTTTCTCCCCATTTTGTCAGACTGTATGGCGCATATTATTAAGTACAGTATTACTAGCTAATGTCCTGTATGTGAACTGTGTATAGTTTGCATTTTATGTACAACTATATCATGTTACTTTGGCCTACTTGGCTGTTTTTTTTCACACTAATTTCCTGTATATGTACAGTATCTCGTTGTTGAATGTACGGTGCAACCGAGAGTTAACATCTAGTGAAATCAAATTCCTCACATACCTATTTAAGTGAGTTGCTAAATAAAACAGATTCTAAATCTCATTATTCTGCTGCCTCCCTCTTTCACATATACAGACGCACGCATGCATGCACACACCCACTCTCTCTCTCTCTCTCTCTCTCTCTCTCTCTCTCTCTCTCTCTCTCTCTCTCTCTCTCTCTCTCTCTCTCTCTCTCTCTCTCTCTCTCTCTCTCTCTCTCACACACACACACACACACACACACACACACACACACACACACACACACACACACACACACACACACACACACACACACACACAATGTAGTTGGTCTGGCGGGGAAGGTGGTGTTCTCTGGTATAGAGTGGATGTACAGTACTCTCTCTCTCTCTCTCTCTCTCTCTCTCTCTCTCTCTCTCTCTGTCACAGACACACACACACACACACACACACACACACACACACACACACACACACACACACACACACACACACACACACACACACACACACACACACACACACACACACACACACACACACACACACACCTGCGATGTAATTGCTCTGAGGTTCTATGCCGGCGGGGAAGTTGGTGTTCTCTGGTATGGAGTGGATGTAGTCGTCCAGTGGGGGGAACTCCGCCGGGATTTCTGTGTGCCGCGGCACCAGCACCGGCGGCAACACTGTGGAAAAACACAAACGCAAATCAACACACACATTATAGTAGTAGCACACATATACTGTACACACACTAACAAATCAACACACACACCAACACATTATAGTAGCCCTCATGTACAGTACTGTACACACACCAACACATTAAAGTAGCACTCGTATACTGGACACAAACTAACATATCAAAAACACACACAGCCAACACATGTACAATACACACATATACTGTGCACACATTAATTTATCACACACACAAACTTGTGTACAATACACACATATACTGTATACTTAAATACACTAAACATATCGCACACACACCAACATGTTAACAGTCCGACATACTGTATACTGTACACACTGTCATATCACGCACACCAACACGTTCACAGTGCACAAATCAGTGTACACGCATACAGAATACTGACACACACACCCACATGCATGCGCACAGATGAACACACACACTATCACACCAATTATTACAGTAAGTACATATACATATCATATAGTGTGTACAGTAGGGCTGGGTGAAATAATCGATTTAATCGATAATCGATCGATATAATCTAAAATTCACATAATCGATTCACAGGGCACAAAATCGATTTTTTTTTGTTCTTTTTCTTTTTGTTCTTTTTGTTTAATTTAGGTCTATGGAAAATACCCAGTAGGTATTAGTCAATTAGGCCTAGGCCTACTTATTACAAATTGGCAATCTGTTAACACTGTCAAGCCACAGCCCTTTGACATTTTTAT
>NC_085878.1:26352450-26359950 GCF_034702125.1 Engraulis encrasicolus
ACTCTGCCTCAGACACGAGAATTTCGTGTGTGTGTGTGTGTGTGTGTGTGTGTGTGTGTGTGTGTGTGTGTGTGTGTGTGTGTGTGTGTGTGTGTGTGTGTGTGTGTGTGTGTGTGTGTGTGTGTGTGTGTGTGTGTGGGTGTGTGAGAGTGTGTATAGGCATGTGTGTGTGTGTGTGTGTGTGTGTGTGTGTGTGTGTGTGTGTGTGTGTGTGTGTGTGTGTGTGTGAGCGTGTGCGTCCGTGCATGCGTGCTTGTGTGCGTGCGTACGTGCCTATGTAAGCATGTGTGTCTGTCTCTGCAATGCCAGACATGAGAAGGGCCAGAGCAACTGAAGCTAAGGGTCTCCAAAAAGCAACTCCAGGAATCTAGGCCACTAGATGCCACATGAGTGTTGAAGCGCTGGCATGTGCAGCAATGCGTCTGGGCTGTTAACACTCGCACACACGTATATGTGCATAGATTCACACACAAACACACACATGCTGCGCATACTATATGCACACACCTAGGGCTGTGCAATATATGACATTTATATTGTGATATAAATATTGCTATCAAACAATATAAAATTTCATAAAATCAAGTATTTTTTGTCATTTGTCTATACTGCCAAAAGGTAGTCTATGCTATGCGCAATACATTCCCCTCGAGTCTACTTGAGCCATTGTGAGTGCAGGGCAAACTTGCAAACCAACCCCTCGGAGTACCACTGAGCGTTTCTCTATATATATTTAAGCGTTTTAAGAAGTTTAGACCCTAATCTTGCATAACAAAAAGGAATTTTGTATTCAAATGTCATTTTAAAATGTTCAAGTGTGAACCGTTTGAAATCTGTTTTTCATGAGAATCGCCATATGGCTCTCCACTCACACTGCTGAAGGGAGGGTAGGTAGGTATAGTGAATTGTGGGGTTGTTTAAAAAACATTGATATCAATATTGAAATCAATCGTCGTGATATTGATTTTTCCCATAATTGAGCAGCCCAACACACACCATCAAATGTATGTACAAACACACACATACTAACACACATTGTATGTGAAGAATTCACACACCACCAATGTACACCACGTCACTTTGTATAGTGTGTATCCATTCCACATCCATAAAGTCAGGTGTACACAATAAAATAAAAGTAGACACACTTACAATATATCTATTTATATGAAGTATTTATGAAGGTACAGTGGAGTAACTGATGTACTGTAAATAATGTAAGATCATGTGCTGGTGCTGTAATCACATCAGAAAGAGAATGTGTACTTCTACTTTATACATTATATAGTCTCCTTCTTATGGACAAAAAAATACTGATACTGCTGACAATACGGAGAATGAATATGAACAGAAACGTTGGATTCATGCCTCGGTTTTCAAGTCAAGACGCAAGTCTGCAGTCACACTTACAGCTAGAAACATGGAGTTTTCCTCTCAACACATTGAAAAACACTGCCGCCCACACTTACATTAAAATTCACCCAATGAATTCATCAAGTGAACTTCTCACCACCCGTAGTACTATCGCTGACTCAGAGGGAAGTGTTTGTGTTCGTGTGCCGTGCAGTGCAGTGCAGTGCAGTGCAGTGCTGGCGGTGCGTATGCTGACAGATGTGATGGAAAACAACCTCTCCTCTCCTCTCTCAACGCTAGCCTTAGGGGCAGGAAGAGGTGGAGAAAGTTCACTTGCAGACAGTGCTGTTGAGTAGCTCGGGGCAGCAGCAAGCACTCACAAGTGTATATGCACGCATGCACAAGCACACATGGAAACACACACACCCTGATACACACGCACACACGCACACACACACACACACACAGAGACACACACACACACACACACACACACACACACAGAGACACACACACACACACACACACACACACATGCACAAATACATGCACACTCACACACACACACACACATGCACGCACAGATTGCGCACACACTATACACCTCCCTAAGAAAGTGTCCAGTTTCCACAGGGACACTGATGCTGGCAGGAAGTTGAAGACATCATATGCATCGCCTACAGGAAGAGGAGCTGATGAAGAAAGGGAATTGCACGTGTTTGAGTAGGGGGTTGGAGTGTGTGTGTTGGGGAGAGTGTGTTGGAGTGTTGGTGGGGGAGGGGGTGTATTGAGTTGTCTTTCATTATTTATTAACGCATCCATGAACACACAAGCATTGCACGCATTGTGCACACAAGCACACACAAACAAAACAAAACAAGGCAAAACAAACTAAAGAACAACTTTTTTTAAAAATCCAATCAAAACAAAACAAAACCGGACTGCAGTAGTGATGGTGAGTGTTGTGATGCATGATCCGCCACATGCTGGGGGGCTTAAGGCCAGACTGAAGCGTAACACCACCCACCCCACCCCACCCCACACACACACACACACCCTCCCTCTCTCCTCTCCCACCCCACCCCCACCCCCACCCTCTCAGCACACACCCCACCCTGCCACACTCTCAGCACCCACCCACACAGCCACCTCCCTCTAACCTACTCCCTCCCCGAGCCACCCAGCCACCTTCGGCCATCCTCACTGCCCCACAAAAGTAAAGTGCAATGACGACATATTCTGCCAAAACTGAGTTTAGACTGAAAACGGTCTTCATTACAACCTTCTTTATCTTGTTAAAAAGCGTTATGGTCCAATGTGTCCCAAAAGTGATATGTCAATTTTTCAGTCACTACAATATCCAACCTAATACCATAACTTTGAAGCCATTTCTCTCAGTTTCAATGTTAGTTACTGCACTTTGCCTTGGTACTGCAGGACAGCTCAGCCTCCCACCGCCCTCAGGTCACCCAACCACTTGGCCGCCATCCTCCCATCACTCAGCCCCCTCAGCGGCCCACCCTCCTCCCTCAAGTTCAGGGCCCGCGGATAGGGTGGGCTTTAATGGGTGGGTGGGTGGGAACAGGGTGGGCGAGATGGGAGGGGGAGTCCGTCTGGGATCTTCTGTGAGTGTGTGTGTGTGTGTGTGTGCGGATGACGAAGTGTGTGTGTGTGTGTGTGACCAACCCCCACACGAACAGCAGGCGGTTAATCGGGTGAGTGGGCGCAAGTGTTGAATAGGGAGAGAGGAGGTTATGTTGTGTCTGTCCCCTCTGTGCGTGTGTGTGTGTGTGTGTGTGTGTGTGTGTGTGTGTGTGTGTGTGTGTGTGTGTGTGTGTGTGTGTGTGTGTGTGTGTGTGTGTGTGTGTGTGTGTGTGTGTGTGTGTGTGTGTGTGTGTGTGTGTGTGTGTGTGTGTGCGTGACACAGACGGCCCATGCTCCGTCCGCAGCGGACTGCTTTAATCTGAAGAGGAGAAACACAAATGCATGCCGGCTGCACACTGAGCACGTCTGAGCTGCCTACGCAGATAGTCTGAGCCTCGCCAGCACAACAAACAACAAACACGGACACGCACACGCTTTCTCTAGCAATAAACACGCAGGCACAGACACATAATGCACACACACACAGACACATATCACACACACACACACACACACACACACACACACACACACACACACACACACACACACACACACACACACACACACACACACACACACAGGCCCTCACCATTATTTTAGTGAATTAGTTTCTTCTTTAACCACAACTCAATTAGTCTACTGACTGAAATTTGATCTAGGTGACTTTCCAAAAACTTTTATGCAGAGTCGTGAATATTTTCAGATTTTTCGGCATCTTTACAAAGTTTCAAGTGGCCAAAAAAAACTGCTGATGATGCCGATCCTTCACACAGGACATTTTTCCAACAAAACTTCCCCCGGTTGTGGATTCACTTTAAGCCATTTTTAATACCTTGGACTGTGAGAGGGGGGTGTGTGTTGCCTTAGTCAGTTAGGCAGGCAGTCAGGCAGGCCTACGCCTTTCGCAAACAATTTGCTTTCAGCGTAGTAGTTATAACTGCAGACTACTGTAGTAGGCCAGGCCTTAGGTTTATTTCTGAAAGCCTTGAGCGCACAACACGGGCTGAAAAGAGACACTATGTATAGCTGGAGAGAGAGAGAGAGAGAGAGAGAGAGAGAGAGAGAGAGAGAGAGAGAGAGAGAGAGAGAGAGAGAGAGAGAGAGAGAGAGAGAGAGAGAGAGAGAGAGAGAGAGAGAACTACTGTGGCAACTGAATAAATGACATCCCTGATGTGGAAGCAAGATGGGGGACTCGGTGAGATGGGGGGGTTGGGGGACAAAGGAAATAGGAATGACAGGCCTGCCGTCTGCGGAGGCTGGGGGAGCAGAGCTCAAGTTAACCCCCTCCCTGTACGAAGGCCCTAACCCTCTGCTGCCAGACTTTGCCCCGACCCCACCCCCCAATCCGACACCCCTGACCCACACACACACACACACACACACACACACACACACACACACACACACACACACACACACACACACACACACGTCCAAACGCACACACACACACACTCCCAGACACCCCCTTCTTCACATATGGCTACCACACCCCCACTTCCCTGCTGGGCCAGGCGTGATGGAATGGACTGTGTGCTTGAGTGTGTGTGTATGTGTGTGCGTGTGTGTGTGTGTGTGTGTGTGTGTGTGTGTGTGTGCGTGTGTGTGTGTGTGTGTATCAGTGTCTGCGTGTGTGTGCTAGTGTTTTTGCCCATGTGTTCTGCTCCTGTCAAAACACACCAAAGATTCTTGTTACAAAAAAAACTGAAAGGCTAGAAAAGCACTCAGGAGAGAGCAGATCTGCACTGGGCGGCTCACCCAAAAAATAATCAAATTCAGCCATCAACTGCTATCAACATTTCAGAATGGTACATTCATGGCGAGTCATGTTGCGAATCATCATCAAACAAACCCTGGCGTAAACTTAACCTCCCTGACAGACACAATATTAAAAGTCACAAATGTTGACAAATATTGCCTGAGTAGAGATGGCGTGATCACTCAGCACTCAGCAGCTTCTCACTGTCGTGAAGAGAAATAAGCAGACACAATGTGGTGGAGCCCTCGCCCCTAAAAATGATACATGCAATGAATACAGCCCCACGCCCTCGCTCCCGTCCTAAAACAGACTTCCTTGTTTGTCTAGAGTGAAGGGCTGACGTGCTCCGAAAAACACAGATGGGGGCTGCCCCCCTCTCATTTTCACTCTCCTTCCATCTCTCATTCTCCCTACCTCGTCCTCTCTCTCTATTTCTCCCTATCCCTCTCTCTCCCAATCTCTCTGCCCTTCCCTCTCTCTTTCTCTCTTTCTCTCTCTCTCTCTCTCTCCCCCCTTCCCTCCCTCCCTCTGTCTCTTTCCTTCTCTGCTAAAGCCATCAGCCTGTCGCTAGGTAAACATCAGGACCTCCACATATCCAGAGCCACAGGTGAGATCACCACTGCTTGGGAAGGGAGAGAGAGAGAGAGAGAGAGAGAGAGAGAGAGAGAGAGAGAGAGAGAGAGAGAGAGAGAGAGAGAGAGATGGATGGAGTGAGGGGGTAGTACTAGTAAAGTAGTGAGGTCCCACCTTCAGCACAGCGGGGGGTCGGTTGGGTAGGCAGGCAGCACTCACTGTGTATGTCAGCCCCGCACCAACACTGGATACACCCCCACACACAATAATTACTAGGACCAATTTCACCATGCAACTGAGACTGGTTCTGAAACACACACACACACACACACACACACACACACACACACACACACACACACACACACACACACACACACACACACACACACACACACACACACACACACACAGAGAGAGAGAGCAGCCAACTGCATGCTGTAGCATCGAGAGCAGCTGGACCACACAAAAAAAGCAGAAGGACAAAACCCCAAGTGAGGCTGACCACAATGACGCAACCCACCTCTGGGGCCAAATCTAAAATCCCAACATCAAGCCAAAACCTTGAACATCCTGGCAATCATCCCTGCTATTACCCTAAATGTCACCACATCCTCAATTGGTGGCAATGAAGATTCACAGTCAGATTAATGAAGGGAAACCACACGCTATTACTACCCTAATTAACGTAATACTGGGGTTACTATCCCTATGTAAGCTAGCGTATAAGCTCTATAAGAAAACACACACACACACACACACACACACACACACACACACACACACACACACACACACACACACACACACACACACACACACACACACACACACACACACACAGAAGATCAACTTTCGGGATGAATGTACTGTGTGTGGTGGGTGTGTGGGAGGAAGGCAGTGCCACTACAAAACCAACATGTACTCAACCCTCACGCCCATGTGCTGCGCTGGGGGACAGTTAGCTGAGTCACAGAGTCTGAACCCAATGCCTCACTCTGTACTGTGTCTCTTCCTAAACAACACTTTGAGCGGTTGAGTCACGCCTCTCTTTCACTCACTCTCTCACTTCACTTCACTCACACACTCTTCTTCTTCCCCTCTCTCTCTCTCTCTCTCTCTCTCTCTCTCTCTCTCTCTCTGCCACTGGCTGTTTTGAGGGAAAGGAGGAGACGTCATATGCGGCCCTTGCTGACGTAGCATGGAGGGTTTTTTTTACGACACCAGAGCAACCACACAAAAGCCGCCTTGTTGTCTGCCTTTGCCCGGCACAGAGTGCCCATTATCGGGCAGCGGGGTCCAGATGAGGAGGCCAGCGGACCAAGAGAACCAGGCAACAGCGTCAGTAGAGCAGAGCAGGGCCAAGCCAAGCGTGTTGACCTCTCAACCCCTCTGCAGGAGTTGCAGAGCAAATATCAAGCCCACGCCAAAAACCTCAATCTGAATCTCACACTCTGGCCCGACCGAAAAAGAGAGAGAGGCCCTGGCCACACATTCCTCCATGTAGAGAAACCACGCCTAGGCCTAGCCAAGCCTAGCGCCCTGTGTACACACACACGCACACATGTAGATACACACACATACACACGCAGGCACACAGACACGCGTACTCACACACACACAAACATACAGATACTGTGTGCACATACACAAACACACCAGACAGACAGACAGACACACGCACGCACGGATGCAGGCGCGCACACACACACATACACACACGCACACATACAGAAGGCGACACACAGACACATGAACTTTAACACACACACACACACACACACACACACGAGGCAAAGCGAAGCCTACCGACACACTCTCTAACCACAGGCATGCTGTTCGTCAGCAGTCGAGTCTGACACTCTTGACTGCACCTCAGGCAAGGCTTACATAAACGCCAACATGCTCACCCCAGGAGCATACACACACACACACACACACACACACACACACACACACACACACACACACACACACACACACACACACACACACACACACACACACACACACACACACACACGTAAACACACGCCCAAACACGATACACACACACCTTATACACACACGACACACACCTACCTACATACACGAGATACAGTAGGCACGGATATGCACACGACATATAACCATATCGAGAGGAACTCAGAGCAAAAAAAAGGCTACTT
>NC_085878.1:26364950-26369950 GCF_034702125.1 Engraulis encrasicolus
TGATCGAATGGAATGTCCGGTTTATTAGAATGCCACAGGAGCGTGCCACTGAGGATGCCTAGAACTACTTTGACAGCTTTCACTATGAACTTAGCCGGGCATGCTAGCGCAAGACAGAGCCCTTCCCTCAGAAAATGGGCCACAGTTTAAACATAAAACAGCTGTTCAAAGTGATAGCAACAACTGTAATTTTCCGCTGATAGGGGAAAACGTGTTTTTCGGCGAAGACTAGTGTAATAACGTTGTTATTACTTCAAGGGGGCGACGTGGCATGGCTGCATGAAACTGAGCATCCATCTGCACAATTCCCTTAACTCAGTATGCTGAGTTGCACTAACAGGTTAGTGAAACACAGTTGAAATGTCTCTTCACATGTAAGCAAAAAACTACTAGCTTTGTTGGAGCGTACAGTTTAACGTTACAAACAACATAGTCGCAGATCGATGGATGGTGGTAATGACCGCTACCTCGGTATGGTGATGCACTTGGTGTTGATGTTCTGTGTTGTGATGGCATTCTCCAGCTCGTCCAGCTGTCCCGTCTTCTTCAATTTCTTCACGAGACTCTTCACGGCCTTTTCGCACCACTTCTCCTCCTGTCCATTTTGCTCCCCTTTTTTCCAGCCCAAAAGTCTTTTCACAATCGGAGGGGTGAAGGGTAAAATTGACATTTCGGCTGGAGTGGTTATTCGGAGCTTAACCCTCCAGCAATTAATGCAATAGAAATGAATGTATCGCCCGCGCTATTCCAAACCACACAGTATTGTCCAAAAAACCCAGCCCGAAAATGAAATAGCATAACAGGTGTATGCAAGTTCAGAATTGAACCAAAAAGCTTTGTTATGAAAATTTGTGGCGGTCGGCTGAGCAACTCAAGTGAGCTTACCGTCTACTACCCCAACTCGCCACAACTCTGTCCAATTCTGCGCTCAGACTTTCAACGAGCCAGCAACTTGTATCACTCCGCCAAGAAACATAGTCCCTTTTTCCTGTTGTAAATAATCTCATTGTCGTGCTGTTATTTTCAGAAAATATCGTATACATAGATGTATAGTTACAATAAAATGTACCATATTAAAACATTTACGTTTTGGTGGCCTACATTATTATTCTGGACTTTTAACTTTTTTTAATTTAGCCTTCCGCCAGTGCGCCGAGGCTCCCCGTAGACATTTGTAGGAGTCGGCCCCTAATGCAAATACAGCTCAACAAAGTCTGAGCACTGCACATACCAAGCCTAGAAATGGGTCTGTATCCAACCTCGCTTCAGATCTAGCGCCGGCCTATGTTGTTTTTAACTGGAATAGGCCCAATTGAAGCAAATCTTGATGTCCAGTTTATTGAAGTAGGCATATGACTTGTAAGGACACTATCTCCAAAGTGCTTTTTTTTCTATTTTGAAGGCTTGAACAAAACATGAGCTTGCATGGCAAAATATTGAATATGTTTAGTTCATTGTGAGAGAAAAGTAGCATTGGTCAAATATTTGGTTTGTTCGAAACTTTTGCCTGAACAGAAAACATGCAGTCTGCAGTTATGGAAAATAAACCCTCTCATGTTCAGTGGATTACACAGTTTTGGGGGAGGGGGTGATAAAAGGAAAGGGGCCCATTGTATGTTTTCTTTGCCTGTAAAGAAAGTGATGCAAGGGCTAAAACTACAGCTATAGCAACACAAGACTTATTGGCCTAAATATGATTTCAAAAAGGTACCAGTTCAGTTCAGTGGGATTAGACGTTTTCGACAATGGGCAAAAAACACACGTATTTTGAAATATGAAAATATGATCTTATTTCAGCTAGGCAGTGTGTGTGTGTGCCTCTGTGCGCACGTGCGTGTGTGTGTGTGTGTGTGTGTGTGTGTGTGTGTGTGTGTGTGTGTGTGTGTGTGTGTGTGTGTGTGTGTGTGTGTGTGTGTGCGTGCGTGCGTGCGTATGCGAGCGTGTGTGTGCGTCTGTATGAAACTATGGTGAGTTGTCAGGGCAGGGTGGTGACTCGACTTGCATGCGAGCATGCAGGGTATCCATCTGATACTCTGTAGTCTCATACATCAGTAGATGCTTTATTTAGTGGCGTGGGAGGGGGGCGGAAGGCATGCAACCTGTCCTAGCTTGCCTGATCCTCGACACAACCGTACAAATCCATGCTGCGCAAATGATCTGAATCTGTCGTCGTGGCCTTGTTTGACCCACCAATGTACTTGAAATTATAAAACTATCCACATAATATATCAATTCCATGGAATGCACATTGTGTAACTGAAATACTGAATTATACAGACACAAAAGAATATGAAAGCTTTAGCATTTTACCTTACACAATTTCCTTCCTTAGTTATAACTAAGATACTAATGTATAATGCAATATTTTACAGCCCATCTTATATACACATTGTAGCAACATCTTTCTTCAAATGCAACACACACGCAGAAATAATGAGAAACCCCTGAAATGATCTCCCAATCCTTGGTACTTCGGATAGATAGATAGATAGATAGATAGATAGATAGATAGATAGATAGATAGATAGATAGATAGATAGATAGATAGATAGATAGAAAGAAAGAAAGAAAGAAAGAAAGAAAGAAAGAAAGAAAGAAAGAACGAAAGAAAGAAAGAAAGAAAGAACGAAAGAAAGAAGATGGATGGATACATGGATTGATGGATTGATGTAGAGAGCTGCACTACTATCTGTTCTTTGCACCCTCTCTCCCTGCAGATCTCAGCAGCAGTGGTCTTGGTCTGGCACCTGTTAAGTCCCCCAGGGACTGGATGTCCTGGACAGCTGGTAGGGAGAGCAGAGCGGAGGTAGGGGGGCTTGATAGGGGGGCTGGGAGGGCATATGGACTCCAGCAGATAGCACTGGGAGAGAGAGAGGGAGAGGGAGAGGGAGAGCAGGCGGAAAGGGGGTCGTGGTCGGCGTGGGGGCTGAGATATTAGAGGATTGCACTGGGAGAGTAGGGGGGAGCAGGCGGAAAAGATGGGGTGTGTGTGTGTGTGTGTGTGTGTGTATGTGTGTGTGTGTATGTGTGTGTGTGGTAGTGGGGTGGGGGTGGGGGGTTAATGCGTAATGGGGTGTTAGTGGAGAGAGAGCAGAATGGGGGTTCATGTGAAGAGCGGTCCCGGGACAAAAGGCATGACGGCTGGATGAATGGCCAATGACCATGCACAATCCGATGGAGGATGGAGGCATTGTGTGGCCCAAGGCCCACTGGGGACCAGTGGAGGAGAGAAGAGGAACAGGAGGAAGGGATACAGGGGTGGACTGGTAGTCTGGTATACAGGGTGTTTTCCCGGTGGGCAGACAGTACCCATACTGGAGGTCGATACGGTTGTTTTTGTTGGTTAGTTTGATTGTTTTCTGTAGATATAATTATAATCCGTAGCAAGGACTTGGTTTTATATTTACTGCTACACTCTGCTCCTTTTGAAGTTTGTGATCTGATTGTTTTGGTCTCGTTGTGAATTTGTCAAATTCATTTGTTTTCTCTTAGCATTTTCTTAGGAAGTGGCCAATAATTTAGAGGAGGCAGCCCATTGGTCCATCTTCAATATAGATAGTGGATTAAGTCAAGCAGGATAGGCCTACAGTATGAAAATGGCTTGTTTGTATGAGGGGTCAGTCAGTTTAAACCAAAAATGCCCAGGTAGTTTTTCGGCCCCAGTCCAGCCCTGAAAGGATCTCCACTCTCCTCCCAGAGGAGGACCGGTGTTGGGGAACTGTGAAGAACAAGGGGCTTTGTGTGCTGGCGCGATAAGAACATGATAATATTGTTTTTAATCTGATGAAACGCAGCATAGCATGTTGGGCTGACAGCCCTTTGGCAACGATTTGGCACCTGTTACAGAATCTGTTGTTTTCACTTTCGCCACATGCTTGTCGAGTTGCATCAGCTCTATTTGACTGGCACGTTGCTGAGTTGTTTGTTTTGGATTTAAAAAAAAAAAAGTTGCTAAATCAACAAACCCGAAAGCCGCATATGTGGTGATACAACACCCCTTACAACATTTGCCTCAAAGAACCAAGCTTTTGAGCCAGCAATGTATTTGATTGCAAGCACTAAAGTCACCAATTTATTGGTGTACTCCATGCTCAAGTGTGCTTGAGACTACCTTGATGAAGAACACAGAGTGTTGTCTAACATCTTGTGTTCAGACAAGCCGTGGATCTCCGCAAACGTGTTATAATTGACACCAGGCCAGAGTAAGCAGTGTTGGCTTGTCAGGAAGGCACTTCAATGCGAGGATTGTGTTTCCAAGACTACCTGAGAGCTCGGAGGCAGCCGCGAGGTGTTATTAAAGCAGTTTTTTAACATGGTGGAGCTTGGCAGCACCATTGCTGTGCTATCTGGCAGTCATTCAGCGGACTTATTTTGCAACATACCTTTCCTCAAGTCAGCCGTGTGATGTTTTCCCTGCCATTTTAGCCCATCAACATCTCAACAGCTCCTGACAGGTTAACGCGTCTGATCTATCAACAACAGCTGAGCAGAACACTGTGTTCTGCCCTGTGCTACATTTGCACATTGTTCAAACTAACTCCTCTCCCCATCTCTTCAAGACTCTCTCTCTCTCTCTCTCTCTCTCTCTCTCTCTCTCTCTCTCTCTCTCTCTCTCTCTCTCTCTCTCTCTCTCTCTCTCTCTCTTTCTCTTTCGCTCTTCCCCCCCACTGCCTGGCACTTGCAAATACTCACATTAGCAAGTCTGAAATGTGTCACTGTCAGAAGCCAAAAGCCAGTCCTGACCTCCTAGTCATACTGCAATGGGGCATAGGCTGACTGATTGTTTCTGCTGTGTGGCTGTTTTTCTTAGTCCCCGTACTTTGTATTACATTTACTTAGTCACCCCTATTTGTTTTGTGATGTCTGTTTCTTCTTTGTCGTCCTCAATGGGCCAAGGGTTTGTTAGATTTACTTATCCATCCATGTTTGCTCTGTGATGAGTAGCCTACTGCTTGCTCATTTCCTTCAACTTGAGCAGACGACTTCCCCTACTGTAATCT
>NC_085878.1:26374950-26384950 GCF_034702125.1 Engraulis encrasicolus
ATGTTGTGTACTGGACGCCTGAGCCCATTGTTGTCTGCATCTGAGCTGAGTACACTGTAGCTACGAAAGGGATCGTTCATTAAAGGCAGGCAAAGGCACACCGGGGACTCGCTCTCCCTCTCTCTCTCTTTATGACTGTCTCTGTCTGTCTGTCAGTCTGTTCGTCTCTCTATACATATCTGTCAATCTCTCTATATATGTCTGTCTGTCTGCCTGTCTGTCTGTCTGTCTGTCTGTCTGTCTGTCTGTCTCTCTCTCTCTCTCTCTCTCTCTCTCTCTCTCTCTCTCACTCACTCTCACTGTCTGTGCACCTGGAGTTAGACACCTGGAAGGAAAGAGTCATACATTCAAGCCAATTTGTAGATGCGTCTTAAGGGAATTAATTATGTAAAGGTGGGATGGATGAATACATCACACATTATAAGATTGCTTTAAATAAATTAACAAAATACAGCCTGTCATGGTAGTCTTACTTGAGACAGACTCAAGACAAGAGTTTTTCAATGTGGTCGAAGTTCCAAAGTCTGGTCCATTTTTTCCCCTATTGCATCTGAGTTGTGAAGTGTTAATTCAACTTTAAGTTTAGTACTCGCCGTATTGGTTCTACTCTTTAGGTGTTTTAAATGAAATTAACCTTGAACAATTTACTGTACTTCCGCCATGATCCAGGGGGTTTGTGAAAGTCCTCATCAAGTGGATGCTGAGGAAACGCACGCCGTGCTTGTGTCTCGGCCAATCAGGGCCTGCTGCTACCTCCCCATGATCCTGCAATCTAGAATTCTGTACAAACGGAACCAGGAATGCTTACAACGGCTTAGGATTCCACCACACTGGGGATTCCATGAATTTCTTCACTCCTGTGCAAATGAACTGGATATGATTCCAAATCGGAACTGGGTGGGGAGCACACCCCTTTCACTCACTCACTCACTCACTCACTCACTCACTCCCAGCTGCCTGTCTGCCTGCCTGTCTTTCCGTCTGTCTGTGTCAGGCCCCCTGTTCTACAGATGTCCGTGTTTAAACAGCTCTCAAAACAGAGCAATAATGACTGTTAAATGGCAGCCAGGCTGCCCCCTCGGTTGAGGAAGCGTAATAAGGAAATCGTGCGGGTGTTTGTTGTAGTAACACTGGAACAGATTCATTACAAAATGACGTTCATTAGCGCTGGAATGAGACCACCTCGGGCACTTGATGCGGGCCCTTTGCACAGACCTCGTACCCCTCTTCTCCTTCTCCCTCTCTCTCTCTCTCTCTCGCTCTCTCTCGCTGGCTATGGACTCTGCTCTGGAGATTGGATCTAAGAGCACACAGCGCACGGGCGCACGCACGCACGCGCACACACACACACACACACACACACACACACACACACACACACACACACACACACACACACACACACACACACACACACACACACACTTAAAATATGTACTTTATTATTACAGATTTGATGGCAAACTAAGCATGGGTTCAGAAACATAGCTGTTCAGGTACTGCAAGGCACTGTAACATGATGATGATGAAGTGCAGCAACATCTCATTATGTGTTTTAGATGGCCGCCATCCTCTTGTGCATGCAATGTCAGGAAAGTGACCAGCAAAATGACATACGTAAACATAAGTGGCATATGGCTAAATAGCAAGAAAACCCACAACATTTCAAAGTCTATTAAAAAAAATACTGTCTACTTAAAGCAATGGTGTCACATAGCATGCAATTACTGCAATTTTTTATAATTATTACTATTTTGTATTACATACATTTCATCATTTTAAATCCCAAAATCCTAGCTCATGACTTGTCACATAATGTCACATAACTCTTTCGTGACCCACCACCCTGTCCTCTTGTTTACATAATGTGCTGTACAAGTCTACAAGATTAGGCCTACTTAACGTCCTAACATAATCTCCTTGCATTGTGGGAGGCTTTTAAGTACAGTTTGAATTTGACATAGTTATGGAAACAACGAGTCGACAGCTAAAGCACTTTTGAGCTTTAAAAGCATTTCTTTCCAATCATTTTTCACTCGACTTATATTTACAATTCATTTTTCAACGCATCTACAATTCATTTCAAATCAAGTTATTAGCACATGTAAAAGCTGATCGCAAAATGACCCAAATTATTAGCACATGGTGCCATGAAAAACAGTAGCACGAGAGCAATCATCACGCCATTAGCCAAATGCTAAATAAGTGCCCAGTATGTCAACTCTCTCCAAATAAACAATATGAAGTCCAATTCGAGAGGACATGCTGGTTTGCTCTAAAAAGGATAAAATGGCCCTGCCGTGGCCAACCGGTAGGGCACTCATCTACCATGCGGCCGGCCTGGGTTCGATTCCCGGCCCGGGTCATTTGCTGACCCCTCCCCGTCTCTCTCCCCATTCGCTTCCTGTCCACCTCTCAAACTGTCCTGTCAATAAAGTTGTAAAGGACCAAAAAAAATACTTTAAAAAAAGGATAAAATAATAGAAAAGGCCCAGTGCTCTTGTTCAGGCAGTTGGTGTCTACTGCCAGGGCCAGATTAAGATGGCAGGGGCCCCTAAGGCTACAGGTTACGGGCCCCTAGACTACAGGTTACTGACCCCAGCAGAAGGCAAATAGCACAACAAAATTACACAGGCAGCCGCATCAGAATTCCAAGATAGGAATTAAGAATAAGCTATTTGCAGACTATTTTTTTTCAATACAGCATCTTGTCATAATACTGCAATTATTGATCCCCCTCCTCCCTTAGCCCAACTCTGCCAGGAAGGGGGTCCTATAGGCTGTAGCCTTATGTAACATGTGATATAGTCCGACCCTGCTCCTGGATTTTCCAAAAGTGTATTTCAACACTTTTCAAATACGGTTACCAAACAGCCGCTGTCTTTTAACTGTGTAATCAAAACATTTGATATATCATGTCTGTGTCAGGCCCGAGGAGATGTTGCTGTGCGCGGCACTACAAACACGCAAAGCCCTGTATACCTCATCGCTCTCTCTCTCTCTCTCTCTCTCTCTCTCTCTCTCTCTCTCTCTCTCTCTCTCTCTCTCTCTCTCTCTCTTGCTCGCTCGTCTAGCCCGGGGCCCATTCCTGGCAGTGATTCTTCTCCATGTTAACTTCTCTTTTAAGCACACTTAACACATCACGGTTTGTCAGACTGCAGCTGGTCGAACCTGTAGTGACATGAAGGAGGCTGAGTGGCGTTCCAGGTAAGCATCAGGGAGGAATCCAACCGACCGCGGGAACTCAGCCATCTCATTCACACACACACACACACACACACACACACACACACACACACACACACACACACACACACACACACACACACACACACACACACACACACACACACGACTGGCGGCAATGGAGCAATTTCATTCACACACACACACACACACACACACACACACACACACACACACACACACACACACACACACACACACAGACTCTCTCTCTCTCTCTCTATTCCTCACACACGTACGCACACACACACACACACACACACACACACACACACACACACACACACACACACACACACACACACAATCAACCGACTGGCGGCGCTGGAGCAATTACTGCATGCCAATTCATGACTCTAAGTGCTGACTATTTCATGAACACTGATATGAAGTTTTGACACTGTTGCATTAATAACAATTACAGTAAGTGAACTGCTAAAACATGACCCCTGTTATAAATGTGCTTTTTCCAACCGAATCACCTCTGCGTAAGTGCTGACTATTTCATGAACACTTATGAAGTTGTGTCACTGTTGGGTGAATGACAGCTACATGATTTTTTAATTAACACATTGGACATTTAATGGACATTTATTTTAAATTGTTAAAAGACATAACTCAAGGCTACTGTTCAGATATGGCCCATGTATTGAATTTGCCCCTGTTATGGATGAATAACCAAGTCATAATGCATTACTAGAGTCTCTGTGTAATGTGTAGTGTAGTACAATAGCAGTGCAGCAGCCTTTTGGTAATGCGTATACCATTCCTCTGGCTGAATGGTACATGTTGTGAGTTTGCAAAAAAAATAATATAACTGCCTTGACCATGGTTGAGTGTGAATGTTTCCATGCGCACTCAAACTTAATTTCACACAACCTATGACTTCTGCTCACATTCAGATTTTGTGGTTGTGAACTGCAGTATCATTTTTGGCCAGAGTCCTAGATAATCACACCTCCTGTTACTGCCATCTTATAAAACATATGCCTCCGATCAGTGAGGATGCCAGGTGGATAGGTTCAACGGACTGTAATGGAAGGTCTCATTTAGATGCAGGCTGGCCTTTTTTAATGTCAAGGTGTAAGGAAATGTGTGTCAAAAACAGCCTTCAGAGTAACTGTTTAGGTGTGTGTACTGTATTTCTTCATTTGACTGCAGCTGCTGTTTTGGGTTTTTCCCTTTAGGCCAATCTTTTGGTTGCTGTGTTTACCCAAGCCAGTAACAGAGCTTGTGATTTGACCAAATGTATTGTTGTTATAGCCTTCTGTACCTGACCTCTTTATCCTTATAGACTAATATATGGTGATTTTAGTGAAAAGTAAATAACATGGGTGCTCAAACCTACAACCTGGTCTTATCCTCAAACTAAATCCATTTGTAACACGCAGGGCCGGATTAACGTACAGTTAACCCACCTGCCAGGGGGGCCCAGATTGGTCAAAGGGGTGAACATTTCATTGTGCAATCGTGACAAGGATGCGTGACAAGGATGCATTTTGCCTGACATAGTACATAGAGTTTTAAATCTTGTTAATACATCCTTAATTCCTATCTTAGAATTACGACACCATCTATGAAATTGTCCCAGAATTTGCATTTTGAGGGGGCCTACGGCAATTTGTAGCCTAGGGGCCCCCCGGCAACATTAATCCGGCCCTGGTAACACGGAGGGAAATCTAAATTGACTGGAGATTACGGATGGCATGGCCAGTGGATGGGAGTTCAAACCTAGTAAAATTAAAACATGGAAAGTGAGACTGTAAAAGCAGGGAAGCAAAAAGAGGAAGAAAGAACAAAATGTGAAAACGTAGTATGTGAAACTATTTTTAGGATCGCACATTAACCTGTTGCTTGGATGCATGTGTTCTGCTGGGGCACTGTGTTGGCACACACACCCAGGGGTGCCGACAGGGGGGTACAAAGGGGACAGTTGTCCCGGGTAGGGGGCCTATATTTGGGTCCTCATTACATTGTATGTATTGGGCTGGGGGGCCCTTTCAGGTGATTTTCTCCTGGGCCCGACCAAAGCTGTCAGCGGCCCTGCCCACACCTTGAGGTGCTGCAGAGTGTAAATTGAGGTTTAACTGGAACTCTTTGAAGCCTTGTAATGTTGAAGGCCGCTGTTTTGTTTTTGTAAATAAATTTCTGCACACGTGAACAAACTCGAACTCACTCACTCTCTCATACACTGAGGTCAACGTCGTTCACTGAGGGCATACTATAACATCACACATACACACACACACACACACACACGCACACACACACTTGCACGCACACACACTTGGCATATGTACGTCTCACACCTCTGGAATGTGATGTCTGGCCCCAGAAGTTGCTTGCTGGTTTCTCTTCGCTTTTTAGTCTGCTATACTCTTGGCCTCGGTCCTCTCTGCCTCTGCTTTGACAAGCTGTGAGGGAGTTGCGCACTGTAAACACTGTCCCCAAAACGTAGGGTCAAGAAAATACTGTGGAACTATAAACTATAAAGTGAGGTATGGAAGAGCAGGCACAGCAATTAGTTCCCATAAACACTCACAAGAACCCATTTACCTTCAAGCTGCACGGAGAAGAGAATGAGGGAGAGGGATGTGGAGAGGGAGAGGAAAGAGAGAGTACAAGGAGGTGAAAAGCAGAGAGAGAGAGCAAGATAGGGCAGAGGGAGAGGAAGAAGAGAGTGCAGGGTGAAAAGAGAGAGGGAAATGAAGAAGAGGGAGAGGTGTATAGAGCACGAGGGAGACAGAGATATAGAAAGTGGAGGCAGGAGGGAGGAGGAGAGACTGGCAGAGAGAGAGAGAGAGAGGAGGAAGAGGAAGGAGAGGGAGGTAGAGGAAGCAGGAGAGAAAAAGAGGCAGCGAGATAGAGAAAGTGGAACATGGAGAGGGAGAGAAAAGGCTGAGAAAGAAAAGGAGTGAGAAGGAGAGGGAGGGAGGGAGAGGAAGGAGAGCTTGCACAGGCCATGGCCTTTTGCTAGATGAGAGCGAGAGAGAGAGAGAGAGAGAGAGAGAGAGAGAGAGAGAGAGAGAGAAAGAGAGAGAGGCAGGCCAGGACGGACGGAGTGGTAGCGGCAGTACAGAGGAAAGCCGGGCAATGTGCCACACATCCATGATGTGGATAGCAGGATATCAAGGCTCCTCGGGGGAAACTTTAACTCACATCAAGTCCGTCCGCGAGCCGAGCCGAGTACGACTTTTTACGGGCCTGCCAAAAAAATCTCCTCCATCCAAAACACTCTCTTCAAGTGAAGTCAAAGAAGCCAAGCGGCTAACAAAAATGACCCAAGCGTATTTATGGAATTGAGACGTCCACTTTCATTGCAGAAGGGGATACACAGAGAAATTCTGTGGACTGCAGCGATTGACGTATCCACTTGTATTAGCTCCATCCTGTGTCAGGAAACTCTCGGACAAAATCATGCACATTTGGACACTTCACTGATTTCTCTTTGCCTCCGAAGCCTGGGTTCGTCCAAAGGATAGAACGCAGCAAACATTTTCAAACTGTATTTCCAAATCCCCCCCGTAAAGCAGCAATCTCATGCTGAAAAATGTTATTATTTCACAACACAATGGTGACCACATGCTTACCTGTGTGAGAGCAGAGCCATTGTTAAGGCTGCCCCCAAATGATACACTGCACAGTGCATTGGACTTGAAACGGCGAGAAACTCTGTATCATTGGTCTGGATGGTGTTTTTGTAAGTGGACAAGAGTGTGGGCATGTGGGATGTTTATAACACACACACACAAACACAAACACACACACACACACACACACACACACACACACACACACACACACACACACACACACACACACACACACACACACACACACGCAGAAGTGAAAAATGTGAAAAGAGGAAAAGTGAAAAAAAACTTAAACTGCCAGCTGCTGTACCTTGGTGACATAAAACAGACCAGGGAGAGTTCAGTGTCATTGAATCTGTCTTTCTGCAGCCATTAAAAAAACTTGGACCCCTTTTCTACCTCTTTACTTTTCACGTCCTAAAACTTTGGAAGAGCAACTTAAAGTGTGCTTGTATGTAGCTGAAGTTTCATCGCCTGGTTGGGGTTAATTGGGTGAGGAATGCTTTTGTGATTCAATGGAAGAAGGAGAGGAGGAGGGAAAAAAATGTTCTTGGCGCGGTTTCAAGGGGAGAAAGTGGGCTGTGTTTTGGCTTAGTCGTGGCTGAAAGAGAAGACTGTGCTGAGCCAGTCTCAGTGTCTCACTTTAATTACTACAGCGGTTGACAGACATGCTGCTTAAAGAAACAAAACAAGGACAGTGGACAGCAAAGAAATGTGACTGGGAAGTCTACCGGCACTCACCCGGCCATGCTGCTGGATATTTTAGGGATATGTTTACACAGATACATAAATGTACATATACATGTTTGCTGTATTTGAAGTAGGCTAAGCCGTAAAATACCAAACCGAGGACATATGTCTTCTTAGCCCTTCCTTAATAGCCGTGCAATGTTTTGAATTTAATGGCTTCTCTCCTTTTGGTACAGTCAGGGCCTCTGACAGCTTTGGCAGGGCCCAGGACAAAAAAAGTCATCTGAAAGGGCCCCCCAGCCCAATAGATACAATGTACTGAGGACCCAATTATGGGCCCCCTCGCCCCCTGGGCCCGGGACAACTGTCACCCCCTCCCCCCCGCCTGTCGGCACCCTTGGGTACAGTGAAGATGAAATGAGTCGTATGTGGAAACAGAGAAAACTCATTAGCATGTGGGAATGGAGGAATCCGAGAGAGAGGCTTGTGTGCTGCTTATTAAAACCTGTCTACGTTTTCCTTAAACATGACTGAGTGCTCTCTTCACACAGACATGTGAGCCATGTTCTTCTGCGCCTGTAGTTGGCAACGGCCAACGTTTACACAACTCCCGAGCCATGACTGTAACACAGGGACTCCTCCTTGGCATGTTTGCATGCTTCTGCTTGCCATGTCTCTCTCCCTCCCTCTCTCTCTCTTACACACATACACACACACACACCGGCACCGACGCACACACACACACACACACACACACACACACACAGGGAAAAAAAATCAAAGGCTGCCCTACCCGCTAACATGGTTACTGGAAGTACAAGAGACAGACAAGGCACGGCGCTTTTGATGTGTGTCTCCACAGTACAGTATGTAGTGATGTTTCAGCCCAGAGCGTGCGCGTGCGTGCACACACACACACACACACACACACACACACACACACACACACACACACACACACACACACACACACACACACACACACACACACACACACACACACACACACACACACACACACACACACACACACACACAGAAAGGCCTATTATAAAAACTATTTCAATGGGACACACATACAGTATACACACAGACACAGACACACACACAGACACACACATATTATACAAACTATTTCCATGGTCGAAGTACAACATTCATGAAACAAAGAATGTGTGTGGTGCTAGAAGGGGGTGTGGTGGTGGTGAAGGGTGGGTGGGGTGAGGTGGGGGAGGTTGGGTCGGGGAAACCACTAACCATAGATAATGTGCATGTGGCTTTGGGAGGCTTGTTTTAAAAGGGACAAGGTGGGGCCAGGCGGACTGCTGACGGAGCAGATTGAAACAGCACTGCCATTTTACTGTTCTGTAACGGCTAAGATCTCCCTGGCCCCCAAAATGTTTGCTTTGACTTCCAATATAGCGGGCATGTTCAATAAAATGTAACAACAACAACGTTGGGCCTTTGGCTTGTATGATGATTGCGGTTGTGAATGATTAAAGTTTCCCATCTGAGATATTCACAGAGATAGCGATCCCAGGATCAGAGTTAAAATCCTGCCACGCTTCCCAGTAACTAACAAACATTTCTCAGGTAACTAACTTTGAGAACTCATGATGGGTATTTCAGCTACTCAGCAGAGTTGGTTGGACCACATTTGTGAGAGGGTCTTAACTTTCGTAACTGCTCGTTTCTTTCCTTCTAAATAACTCGGTTTATAAGGGAAAAAAGGATACCAAGAAAGACATGAACATCAATGTGATTCAATCTTATATGAATACTTTATTATCAATGTGTGAATGGCCTTAGCTTTTTTGTCTGGGCATTGATAGTATACAAAAACTATACACCAAAACCAGGTTTTTTATATCTTCGTTTACTTTTGAGTGACTTCTCAAAATGGCATTGAGAGAGACTCTATATCAGGTCAAATATAGAGAATCAAAAGTGCATTAATCTGGTTTCTCTTAACTTCATCCATATACACATTGCACCATACATAAATAATCACTTGTTTTGTTTTTGTTTTTTTCTGTAAAAAGACTCATTATTTACAAGTGTAATATAGTTCTCATAATATATATATGTTTATATATATAAAACTTTATATTAAATCTAGGTAGATTATACATTTTTGTGGGATAGTGTTATGGGCGGTGAAGGGCACCCTACATTCATTAGTTTGCAATCCAGGGCCATCTATTTCCAAATTACCTGGGGTGCGTTTCTCGACAACATCGTTGCTAACTAAGCTAGCAACTTACTTGGTTGCAATGCAATTTCTCATTGCAAACCTAGTAAGTTGCTGACTGGTTAGCAATGATGCTTTCGAGAAACGGGGTCCTGGTTTCCTTGTCCAATTTAATCAGGTTGCCATTCAACCAGGCAATCACTTGGTGGAATTGGACAGCTACAACCGGGTCATTTGGAATATGTGGCACTAGATAGTAAAACAGAGTAATCCAGGTTAC
>NC_085878.1:26404950-26412450 GCF_034702125.1 Engraulis encrasicolus
GAGAGAGATGGGTGGGGGTTGGCAATTAACCCGGGCCGGGAATTGAACCCGGGTCGGCCGAATGGCAGATGAGTGCCCTACCAGTTGGCCATGGCAGGGCCACACAGGGGAAACTTAGCAAAGTGCAATGCTGGGGTGAGTTTCTCAAAAGAGAAATTGTTAGCCTGTTAGCAACTTCGGTAGTTGCCAATGGGAAAATGCATTGAAAACAACAAAGTAGCTAATGTAGTAAGCAACTTTGGTTTTGAGAAATTCACCCCTGGCATGGTATGGCATAGCAGTTGCCACGGTCTTGCCTGCCACTACTGTGTTGATCTTCCACGTTGTGGAGCGTGCCTCGAGCCTTGTTTACACCAAAACATGTATCATGTTATTGCCAAATTAAGCAGGACCATAGTCCTGAATGCTAGACAACAGATGGTGTATGAAGGATAATGTATCATGACATGGATATCTGCATATCGTTTTCATTTGTCTCATGGATACACACACAGCAATCTACACTGTAGTGCCATTTTTTTTATTGCGTGACGAAATATTTTCTTTTTCTGGAAAGTGTCTGTATCGTTTGATTTGGCACACTGATACGCACAGCCATGCATTACATAATTCACATGTGACACAAGACTTTTTCTGCAGAACATGTTCAGTCAGTGCTGCGGTGGGGATGAATAGAACAATCTTGAGAAAAGAGAAAGACATTTTCTGCCGTACGTACAGCCAGTGTCTTGTGAAAGTTGTACAGACGCTATCCGTTCACCCGGTTGGCTGTCTGGCCGGCCGGTCGGCTGACTGGCTGGCTGGGGAGGAAGACTCGCCACTCCGGCCGCCCGTTTATCTCAACACAAGGCCTGATAGCTGGCATGCCTGGAGTCAGTCTTATAATTGCCAAGGCTCCCATTTAAAAACCCCACAGATAGTCTATCAGCAGTGGCTGTGCTTGGGAGACAGGGAGACAGGGAGACAGGGTGGCCGGCACCAAACCTACCCCCCCCCCCCCCCACACACACACACACACACACACACACAAATACACAAACTCACACACCACAGACATGTGCAAACACACTCACATGTGTGCGCTTGCACACACACACACACACACATACACACACACACACACACACACACACACACACACACACACACACACACACACACACACACACACACACACACACACACACACACACACACACACACACACACACATAGGGCCGCTGACAACTTTGGCTGGGCAAACGCCCTCTGAAAGGGCCCCCCACCCAATACACACAAAAGTAATAATGAGGACCAATTTCAGGGCCCTGTCTCTCCCTGGGCTTGGGACAACTGACCTATTTGTCCCCCCATGTCAGCTTCCCTGCACACACACACACACACACACACACACACACACACACACACACACACACACACACACACACACACACACACACACACACACACACCGCCGCACCGACTCCCTCCCCCCCTTAAAAATAGCCCAGTGTCCAGTCCCTGCTTGAGCCCCCATGGTCCGGCGCTGAGGGCCCTGGCAATGTCCACCACAGGAATAGCTTGTCATCAGCTCCATTTCGGCTAATGGCTTTATGGGAAAGATGGCAGACATCTCCGCGCAGAAATGATAAAGTGCTCTCAGGGTCCTTACCCCCCCCCCCCTGATGAGGCCCGGCCTGTTAAGGAGACTCTTCTGAACAACAGCTGTGCAGGCAGCAGAGTGCTGTGAGTCTCTTCTTCAACATTGGAGTCCTCTCCTTAGGATGCGTTATAAGGAAGAGGTCATCGGTAGAGAAAACAAGAAAACAAGCACTCTTAATCTTTTTGCTTCACTTTTTACAGAAATCATATGCCTCTTTTCCACTGCCGGTTTTCTGGTAGGCCTACAGCTTGACAAAGAATGGTGGTCGCACACTCAGAACTTCATGCAGTTACATTTAATAAGACCTACAGCTCGACAAAGCATAACTCGGCTGCCACTTTTTGCTTTTTGTATAGGCAGGACACAGCTCAATCATAAAGCAAAAAGTGATGGCCAAGTCGCGCTGCGCGCGCGTGTGCCTGTGTGTGTGTGTGTGTATGTGTGTGTGTGTGTGTGTGTGTGTGTGTGTGTGTGTGTGTGTGTGTGTGTGCGTGTGTGCGTGTGTGCGTGTGTGTGTGTGTGTGTGTGTGTGTGTGTGTGTGTGTGTGTGTGTGTGTGTGTGTGCGCGCGCATGTGTGCATGTGCATGTGCATGTGTGTGTGTCCACCATTTTACCATTTGCTCTGTTGGAGAATCTTTTCATAGTGCTTTTCTCTCTCCAGGGATTTCATCCCGATTCAGATCCTTTACATCTGCAACCACCAGTAGCCACCGGTCTGGTCTCCAATATCCGTCTTTTCACAATCGTCGAATTTATCTTACCTACTTCCCGTCTTCTCTTTCCTTACTTTTGGGCACACTCATCCATCATCATAACCTCATCTGAAGAGCTAAATGATTAATGGAAGCCCCTTTAACAAAAAAACAAACCCGGTTCTCACAAGTAAACAATTAATCTTCATTCATTTCCAGAGCTCAGTTGTAATGGACCGTGGGCATCAGAGACTATGGGAATGTTGAACGATGCGGTGGTTTAGGGGGAACCATTATCCAGGTAAAGTATATTCAAAAGAGTGTTTTTTCTAAGCCATTCATCCTGCTCTTCCTGACTGACCCACATTCAAATGCCATCAGTTTCATTTTACATGCTCCTATTGCTTACATTCATACATTTTTTTTCTTTCCCTGTAAACTTGCACTGGTATAAAACGGCATTGCATGGAAATGCATTGCATGGAAAGGTAACAGTATTATGGTGTAAAGTTAAACAAAATGTATGCATTGAAAAAAAGTGTTGTTGTAGTATGGTGTGCTCTATTGGAGATGATGAAAAAAAAGAAAATGGCAATTACGTAAACCTTCTCAGAACTCAAATGCCTTAGTGCAGTAAACACATCGAAGACATTTTTGTTTGTGAAGGTGTGTGCTTTTCTTAGAGACACTACTTTGTGATGTGGAGAGAATGAGGCAGCAGTCCAGCTGGTCTGCTTTGCATATTTAAGAACTTGGAACAAGATGAGCTTGTTGTTGATGCTCACTTCATGTCTGTCCACTATCCTACAATTTTTCTTCCTTTGTTTAACTTTTATACTTGTCAATGGTGATTCCATAAATGAGAGAGGAGAAGGACCACATACGACTATTACACAACCACAGAGCACGCAGTATCAAAGAGTGTTTGTGTGTGTGTTTGTTTGTTTGTCCAAAAAGGAAAAGGCACAGCAGAGCAAAACACACAGCTAAGATGCTTTCATACCATCGGCCCTGATTATACACAAGCCAGAAAGAGAGAGAGCGAAAGAGAGAGAGAGAGAGAGAGAGAGAGAGAGAGAGAGAGAGAGAGAGAGAGAGAGAGAGAGAGAGAGCAAGCAAGCAAGCAGCATATTTGTTTATATGGAAGGGAAATAAAATCTCAGAAGCGGTGAGATCCAAAGATGGCTGTGAGGTCGGCCTGGGCGGATATAATCAATGGCGTGCACTTTTCTAAGGGAGATGTCTCTTATGGCCTGTGTGTCTCTCTGGCTACCGACCGAGGTCAGGTCCAGACGATGCTAGTGGAGCCATGCTAATGGCCTAGCGAGCAGTGGGCAGCCTAATCATTGCTCTTAATAAAATCACTAACCGATTCTATGTTCACAGCAGGAAACTGTATTGGCTCCATAAGCACAACGGCAGCGAATCTATTGTTTTGTTTTCGGGGGATTTTTTTTGTTTTCCTTCTTTCTTTTTTTTTTTTGCAAAGCTATTTTAATGTGAGTTGGTCGGCCACTGTGTAATATGCAGGTCATAAAGCTTACACAGCACGAGACATTATTATTACCGCCAGGAAAAACATTGTTTGAGACATTAAATTGCTATTCAGGGCTTGCTTTTTTATCGTCCATGGCTAATGACATGGCAATTAACCAGACTGTGAATCCGTGTCAGGACATAAATGGCGTTCCATATAGGATTCACCCTCAGGCGCACACTGGAAGAGACTGAGATCTGCCTCCACTTTATGTGTTTATTCATGAATGATACTTTGTTTACACATGCGCCAGAGTTGGAGGGAATTTTTTCAAGAAAATGAGGAAGGAAATTTGTCCAAAATAAAGGAAAAGGAAAAGAGGACTTTGACACACTCCCTCTCTCTCTCTCTCTCTCTCTCTCTCTCTCTCTCTCTCTCTCTCTCTCTCTCTCTCTCTCTCTCTCTCTCTCTCTCTCTCTCTCTCTCTCTCCCTCCCTCCCTCTCTCTCTCTTTCTCTCTCTCTGAGAGAGACTGTTCAATGCTGTTCCTGATTACAGCCATGTCACAGAGCTTTTGGCGCCACAGGGATTGGCCACAGACTGCCGGTCATGGCAGACATGGGAGAGACAATGACTTTTCTCAGAAAACTCTGAATAATATCTTTAGTCTGGGCAAAGCCAAGCTAGCTAAGGCAGCCGCATAGCTTTTCAGAATATGCTGTTTTATTTTTGAGGACGGCAAGCACTGTAGAGTGTCCTTACGGAGGAGGATGAAATGGTTTCCAAATGGACTTAAGAGAGACTAATGAATCAGAGTGCACAACAACAAGTCCTTCTCCTCTCCTTCTCATGGCAAGACTGTTGCATCATACACTAACGATAATGACAATGATAATGTCTTTCAGAGGAAGAATTAACTTCTGGTGTTTCTTCATCTTGGCCCATTTTATTTACAGACTGTGAGAGTGGTGTGAATTCAACACTTAGACAGTGAATTTAACATATTTGCTCCCAGGGTACTTGCTAAGTGCTGAAATAACACTGCGTAATTTGAACTGAGTGTATGTGCGGTGACTCGAAAACTTAAAAACAAAGTGTACTTTAGAAAAGCATAAGAGCAGTTTGTCCTTTCAACAATTCCTCCCTCCTTGCGTGCATCCAAACAGGCATTGTGAGAGACATTTACGTCAGCACGTACAGAGCCTATATCTAATCTGCTCTGGCCACAGGGGTTGGGGTGGGGGGTGCAGAGGGGAGTCCAGGGGTGTGTGCATGTGTGTGTGTGTGTGTGTGTGTGTGTGTGTGTGTGTGTTTGTGCATGTGTGTGTGTGTGTGTGTCCATGCGCGTGTGTGTGTGTGTGTGTGTGTGTGTGTGTGTGTGTGTGTGTGTGTGTGTGTGTGTGTGTGTGTGTGTGTGTGTGTGTGTGTGTGTGTGTGTGTGTGTGTGTGTGTGTGTGTGTGTGTGTGTGTGTGTGTGTGTGTGTTTGTGTGTGTGTGTGTGTGTGTGTGTGTGTGTGTGCGTGCGTGTGTGGGTGCATGCGTGTGTGTGCGTGCGTGTGTGCACGCGTGCATGCGCGTGTGTGTGTTTTTTTGTGTGTGTGGGAGAGGGTATCTGTGAGGGGAGAGGCGAGGTGGAGGGTTTTTTTTGTCAAAATGAGTAGTTAGGAACAGAGGAGCCATGCGGGCTGGGGCTGGGGCTGTGGCTGGGGCTGGGGGCTGACTACAGGGGAGAGACTGAGTGAGAGCTGAGAGAGCTGAGTGAGCTCCGCGCTGCGCTGCACTGCAATACGCTCTGCTCTGCGGAGCGGGAGCGAAATCAGTGGAGGAGATTTCAGACAGGAAGAGCATGGCGTCAGTACAGACTGGAGATAAGAGCTTCCACTCCGAACACAAACACAGCAGCCCCAGCAGCTCATGCTCCAGCCTCCAGCCTCTAGAGCTCCAGCCTCCAGCTCCCCCCCCCAGCTCAGCTCAGCACAGCCCAACCCTGCCACTAGCCCAGCAGGCACCTCATAACACACAGTTGAAGGTGAAGATTGTGCACATGATGCATCCCAGGAAAAGGTGCAGGACAAAGGCTGACTGCAGTTTCGGAGTGAGAGGTCTGCACACTTAAAATCCTTTTTGTTTTCTTGAATAAAAGAACAACACCAATCAAACCACCAACCGAAAACAAAAAGGATTTTAACCTGAACCTCACAACACACTTGCACTCCCCCACCACATCTCTCCCTACGGAAGTGATTCTCAATGGGGGCTCTACAGCCCTCCAGGAGGCGTTGGGGACACCTAGGGGGGCGTTGAGAAGGAGACTGCTTAGTTGCCATTGGGGGGCATTAGTTAATGTTATTTTTTTAATACTAAGGAGGGCATTAACATGCTTATTATGATGAGGTCAAGGGGGCGTTGGAAGGCTTGTGATGAGGTCAAGGGGGCATTTGGGGTTCATGATGAGGTCCAGGGGGGCATTGGGAGGCTTATGATGAGGTCCAGGGGGCGTGTTTTAAAAAAACACTGCTGTGTGCTGTATGAATGTTACTGTTGCAACACATGAATCTCCCCACTGTGGGATATTAATGGGCATACGTACTTACTTACTTACTAGAGATGGGATTTATGGCTCTTTTTCGGGATCCGGATCTTAGTGGCTCGTTCCTTTCAAAGAGCCGTTCAAAAAACTGGCTCTTTTGGCTCTTTTTTAAATGATTTATTCAGTGTTAAAAATGTAATATTTTGACTCCTCCTCAAGGTAATGTTGTCCAAACAACAACTGATTATTCTCCTGCTTCTAAAGACCGTTTTTGCCTCTCTTTGAGGCAAACAATTGTGTTTTTTCCCAAATTTAATTACTCTGGTCGAGGTCACGTGCTTAAAATGAATGAAAAATGAACGAAATAACGGTCGAGTGGCTCCCCCAGCTGTGATCCGGTTCCCATCGTTCACTTCGTTCATGAACGACACACCTCTATTACTTACCTACAGCAACACATACACACACAAACACTATAGCCTCCAGTCCCACCCCACTCTAAAGCAACACACTAGCCGGCCTGCAAACCCATCCCACATACACAACAACTTTTCCATAGGGTTCCGCGTTCTGGTGCGGGCTTTATAAATATTCATGAGAGTCGGCGGGGGGCTAACGGTACTGGTTTGGCCCGCGTTTCCATCTAGCAGAGTTCGGTACAGTAGCCTAGGTACAGTTGAGCAGTCGCAGTCGCCCTGAGTGGGCACGTGAATAATGACCAGGCTTTCACGCCATGGTAAATAACATAGGAAAATGAGTCCTCCTCCTCCAAACGATACCAGTTACTCATTACCCATTAGTCTTGTGATTGTAGGCAATTGGATATTGAGGTTGGACTGTATTTTAGCCGTGGTAACTGTAGGCCTATAGCCTACTATAATTCCCTCCGTTGCATATTGCCAAAGTGCATTTGCAATTCGGAAGCAAAATACTTGGATAGCAGACATTCCGTCATCCAAAACTACTTTCGGTGAGATGTTTACCATAGCCTACTTTCACAGCGTGAACACTTCTAATGCGCTCTGTCCTCTTGTTGATGTTTACCATACTTTCACAGCGTGAACACTTATAATGCGCTCTGTCCTCTTGTCGGCATATTCAGTTGCATATGGGTCGCCCACACAGTCCCTCTTTCCTCCTCAGAAACATAGAACCCCCC
>NC_085878.1:26417450-26419950 GCF_034702125.1 Engraulis encrasicolus
AATATTCTTGCTCGTCATTTACAGTCAATAGTCCTGATATAGCCAACCTATATTTGGCCCCTGGACTGACACCCCTGGTCCACACAGTAATTGTCGAGGAGTAAATCAGTAAAGATAATTGTATTGGTAGGAAACTTCCTATTTCTAGGCACTTCTGCAACTAAGAAGTCCATTTGCTTTCAATCATGTTATCTTGTACGGAGCCCTTAAAATGACAAGTGTGACAAAAAAAAACGAAATGGTTTCTTGAGCACATCTGAAACTTTCTCAGGCTTTCTTGTGTTTCGTGTGCACACTAGAACAGTTTCAGGTTCACACAAGAACGTTTTTTGAACACTCAAGAAAGTTTTTTGTCTGGTCAAGAAAGTTATGTGTGGCCGTGCGGTGGCTCAAATGGTAGGGCACTGCACTGTTTCACCATGGACCTGGGTTTGATTCCAGCCCAAGGTCATTTCCTCATCCTCCCCCATCTCTCTCTCCCACTCGCTTCCTGTCACCATCTCATACTGTCCTATCTCATAAAGGCATAAAAGCCCCTAAAAAAGAGAGCTTTGTGTGCGCATGAGAAACCGTACGCCTTTTTAAGGACTCCGCAATTTTGGCATCCATGACCTGGATGAATCAAGAACTCCAAATATTTTCCATTTCTTGATTCTATCTCAGTGATTTTAGCGTCACATAACACCTTCTGAATACAGCACTAAGTGAAGCAATCCCACAGTCTAAGAAAAGACCGACCAAAAGCCGGGTAAGACATGAGCTAGGGTACTGTTTCTCAACGGGGGCAGTACAGCACCCCAGGGATCGTTGAGGAGCCCTAGGGAGGTGCTGAGAAGGATACAGCTGAGTTCCCATCCGGGGGCATTAGTCTATTTTATTTTTCAATACTAGGGAGGGTGTTGGCAGGCTTATGATGAGGTCAGGGGAGCATTGGGATGCTTATGATGAGGTGAAGGGGGTGTTTGTTCAAAAAAGGTTGAGAACTACTGAGACTAGGGGGGTCCGTGGAGGTGCTTTATTCTTGTTTTCATGTTTGGCTTAGTCTGGGGATCCATGCCAAGGCAGTGCCATGCTGGAGATGAAGAGGAATGGGGATATCTGAAGCAGAGATCATTGTCTGTTCGTTTCGCACAGCAGGGATTGCAAGCAAGCAAGCAAGCCTCCGCAGTGCCAGGGGTAGCTGCTGCTTTTCCTCACCCAGGATCAGTTCTTATTCTCCTTAACTGCCTTTGTTTTGTCCTTAATTGTGTTCCTCAAGATTTTTCCTCACATATGTATAGTATTTGTGTCAAAGAGTTTAGTTGTACACAACTGAACTTCGGTTTTGAAGTTCCAGAAAGGAAATTGCCGTTGCCTTCAATTCTGTGGTAAGTCAGGTAGATTAATCAGACATCAGGCCATGGGGGGGCAGAGCATCAAGGTGAGTCTTGGATAAAATAAAAGGGTCTTTTACCTATAGTGTAATGCAATGTAATCAGGGCTTGACAATTGCTGTGACACTGAAATCATCACTAGCCACAGCCAAGTTTTATTTAGTCAGTTTGTAGGTGCCAGTGTCAAGCCCTGAATGTAATGTAATTTGTCTTTCCTTGCCACTGAGTAATTCTACTCCTTAGACCTTGAATAGAGCAGACCTGTGTCTCAGGATGAGAAGCATAGTGCATAGTTTTGGGTGCGAGTAAAAATATTGCAAACTTAAAAAGGAGGGAAAAACGCACTGAAAAGCTAAATTTCATTTTTATTTATTGTACCACCATATCCATGAAAATGCAGATGGCCGTTGCTTACAAGAAACTGGGTCGATTGGGTTGACAAAATGCATTGGACTTTTTTTTTTATCAGACTGCAGTGGCAGTTCCACTTGAAGAGCTCAGAATTTGTTTTTAACAAGTAGTCCCAACTAGAACGTCATGTTAAAAAAGCACATTACAATGCATTTGTTAAAGGACACAAAAAAGCACAACACATTCTTCAAGGATGAATAACACTTGTGAGTGAGAGCACATCAGATATTTTTGAGAAGGGGGAGGAGGAGGAGGAGGAGGAGTAGGAGGAGGAGGAGGGGGAGAAGGAGGAGGAGGAGAGTGCAGCACATGCAGTCTCTACTCCAAAGTCTCTACTCCTGTAATGTCTGCCCAGGCTTCCTTCCGATAGTCCAGTGGTTCTCAACCCTTTTTGAACAAACGCCCCCTGGACCTTATCCTAAGCCTCCCAACGCCGCCCCCCTTACTATCAAAAACAAATTAATGGACTAATGCCCCCAATGACAACTAAGTACCGCACCCTCTCAACTGTATCCTTCTCAACGCCCCCCTAGGGATACCTAATGCCTCCTGGGGGGCTGTACCGCCCCAGTTGAGAAACACTTGGATAGCCCAAACAAAACAGCAGATCAGCAATCAATAGCTGCAGGGAACTGTGGAGAAGCCCCATCTGTTTCCAATATCCCGCCCCCCCCATCCATGTCTGGGCCAGTAACACAACCATAAAACCCAGAGGC
>NC_085878.1:26427450-26444950 GCF_034702125.1 Engraulis encrasicolus
GTTGATCGGAAGTGCCCATCTTTGTCTGTGGGCCCGGAACTGTTATCAGTTGGCAGGGGATCAAATTACTTATTTTGCTCGATGAAATGGAAATAAATTAATATATATTCTCTTAAGTTAATTTCTGGATTTTCTTTTTGATATTCTGTCTTTCCATATTAGAATACATATTATCATAACATTTATTGACTGATCATGTCTTTGTTAGTAGGAAAACCAACAAAATCAGCAAGGGATCAAATACATATTGGACTCACTGTATGTCAGCAAGAGAAGTGCTTCTGGAGTTTGGGTTCACCTCCATGGCACCAGGGGGCAGTGCAAGAGATGTCAGAAAGCTTCGAACAACTTGAAAATGTTAAATGCGTTGTGCAACGAACTTGGTTGCCTGTCCTCAAGAGGGATGAATGATGACTTTTATCTCACATGCTTTTGTTGAACATGTAGGCAAATTTCTTAACATATCTTGTGTTTTCATTAACTGCATGTCTGAACTCAATTCTGGGGTAAACTCTGTTGTAGTTTAAAATGTGTGTCTGATTTTACTCAATCGTTAACGTTTGGTCTTGACAGGTAATATGTCATTCACTGCCTCATACCCACATGTATAAAGGCCTATTGTACAGACATATTGGATGTATGATGTCTATGGGGAAATGCAAATTGACTGGAGCTTTATGGGTGGCAAGGCCAGGCTACCTCTACAGTGCCTCATACCGCCATGCAGCTCATGGTTTGCTACATGCCACAGCAGTTAGTCAGCCAGTCATGGCTTTCTTAGATCCCAGGAAATGATAACCACCCAGCACACACATGACTGATTTCTACCACCATGTGAAACGGTATGCACGCTTATCTGACTGCTCGTGCAGTTAAAAAATGCAGCTTTAATTCAACACTTGGAAAGTTGTTTAACGTCTTCTACAGCGTATTTGGTCGCAGAGTACCTTCTAAGACTTTCATTAACACTGCATCACTGTGCACAATCAACAAAGAGATCAACAAAAGTGATTTACGGCCTGTAATTACCTAGCTGTGACAATTGTACAATAGGCTAAGGTCCACAGCCGAATAGGTGTGCCTCCGTAGCCTGCACATGTACGTATGTCTGCAGTGATATATAACACATTTCTGTCTGTAAACATAGTGTTGTTAATAATTTGATGTTAAACAATGTGTGTATTACAGTACCATTAGAATGCCTTCACTGCATGAATAACCTTTATGTACTACTGGCAGGTCAAACAACAGACCGTGTGGCTTTATCAGAACGACATTTAACTGCATTCAGCTGGCTAAACATTCTTTAGGTTATTCCCCTCCTGACCCACACATGATGTCTAGCAGGGCACCTCAAAGACTCCTTTTACGAGTGTTATCAACCGCTTCCCTCCACCCCCACCCCTTCCTCCCTTCCCCCTTAAAATCAGCCTATTCATGTCTAAGTCTATACGGGAAACATTTAGAATGCATGTCAAAGACAAATACAATTGCACAGCACAATTAAATTCGTCGGAAAGTAAAGTGGCGGTGCGGTACTGCTGCCTGCTGCATGCAGCAAGTGTGAGAGCTGCGCTGGCTGGCTGACTGGCTAGCTGCAGTTTGTCTGAGATAACATCGGGGGCTTTGAGGCTGCTGGAGGGTCCACGGAGGGAGGGCTGGGGGCCCAGGAGGAGGTCTCCCTCTCCAGGCTGAAGGCAGGGCCGGGTTAACGTACGCAGGGGAGATATGGCGGCAGCTTATGGGTCCCCACCTGCCAAGGGCCCCCCGATTGGTCAAATGGGGGGGAAATGTAATACTGGGCAGATGCAGTACTGAAAAATCTATCTCCATAGTCATGTCATCCTTAATTCTTATCTTGGAATTATGACACCGTCTATGTAATATTGTGGCAAAATTTGCCTTTCGAATTGGCCTACAGCAACCTCTAGCCTAGGGGCCCCCAGCCACCTTAATCACTGCATTAGCTCCCTGGATCTTTTGCTTTCTTTCTTTCTTTGCATCGTTGCCAAAAGAAACTCTATTCTAAAGTTTCCACCACAGGCTCATAACCAAGATAGTATGTCTATGTGCAGTGTTGTAATGTGTGAAATGAAACGTACAGTGCCTTCAAAAAGTCTACACACCCCTCTTCAAATGTCAGGTTTTTGTGATGTAAAAAAATGACAGAAAGACGAATAAATTCACAGCTTTTTCCACCTTCAATCTAAACTATTAACCTGTACGATGCAATTGAGAAACAAGCATAAAGCTTTAAATGGAAACAATAGAAAATACAAAACTTCAATTAACATGGTTGCATAAATATACACACCCTTAAATTAATACTTACTTGCGGCACCTTTGGCTTGTCTGGGCCATTCCAAAACCTCAATATTATTCTAGTGAAGCCATTCTTTAGTAGATTTAGGCGTGTGCTTAGAGAAATTGTCGTTCTGAAAGATTAGTTCCTCTGCATTTTCACCTCTCTACCAGGGGGCCGAAGATTTTGTGCCACTACCACGGCCCCTGTGGAAATGTTCATAATTCCCTCCTCCCTAATGAAGGCCCCAGTTACAGCTGAAGAAAAACAGCACAAAAGAACAATGCTACCACCACCATACTTCACGTTAGGTATGGTGCTATTGCGGTGATGTTTTGTGCCAAAAATACCTTTTGGAATTATGTCCAAAATGTTCAACCTCAGTTTCACTTGACCATAACACATCTTCCCACATGCATTTGGGAGATTACAGAAGTATTTTTTGAGAAATTTACCTCACCAAGATTGAACTTTTTGGTCATAATTCAAAAGGGTATGTTTGGCGCAAAACATCACCGCAATAACACCATACCTAACATGAAGTATGGTGGTGGCAGCATTGTTCTTTTGTGCTGTTTTTCTTCAGCTGTAACTGGGGCCTTCATTAGGGAGGAGGGAATTATGAACATTTTCACAGGGGCCGTGGTAGTGGCACAAAACCTTCGCCCCCCTGGTAGAAAGGTGAAGATGCAGAGGAGCTAATCTTTCAGAACGTCAATTTCTCCAAGCACACACCTAAGTCTACAAAAGCATGGCTTCACTAGAATAAGATTGAGGTTTTGGAATAGCCCAGACAAGCCCAAAGGTACTGCAACTAAGTATTAATTTAAGGGTGTGTACATTTATGCAACCATGTTAACTGAGGTTTTTTATTTTCTATTGTTTCCCTTTAAAGCTTCATGCTTGTTTCTCAATTGCATTGTACAGGTTAATAGTTTAGATTGAAGGTGGAAAAAGCTGTGAATTTATTTGTCTTTCTGTCATTTTTTACATCACAAAAACCTGACATTTGAGGAGGGGTGTGTAGACTTTTTGAAGGCACTGTATGTTACAGTTCACTACCTCCATTGGTGAATAGTAGGCTGCAGAATTCTTCTAAAGTCTCCATCTTCGGTGGAGATAGATGACCTTATTCTAAACAATATGATGAACAAGGTTGTGGCTCCATATCCGTATCTAATGTAAGCATGTTGGTGTGTTTGAGTTCATATATTTCCTAATGTACCCATGTTGACATCATACCTACTCCTAATGCATGTTGATTTGTTTGACGTATTCGTAATGTATGTGTAACTGAGCTAGTGCCATTTGTAACTGCGCAGCCGACCACACTACCAGTCAATGGTCCAGTTCGGGTATGGGAGGCACAGCACAATACCACTGAGCTAATGGACCAGTCTGATAGCTCAGCGCTACAATACTGTATGAGGCTTCGGGAGGGAGGTTTACTAATGTCTCACACACCACACTCTGCTAGTTGGCCACCGTTACACTCACCCCCCTCAACCTCACTCCCATCCGGGTCACGGCACCAGTGTAACCAAGGTGTTCCTATGCAGTCCGCCACCTAGTCAATCCATCAGTTCGGGTATGGGAGGCACAGCACGATACCGCTGAACTAATGGACCAGCTCCATTAGCTCAACGCCACCAATACCGTATGAGGCTTCGGGAAGGAGGTTTACTAACGTTCCATGCCACAGTCTGCTTGTTGGCCTTCGTTACAATCATCCCCCCTCAACCTCACTCCCATCCGGGTCACGGCACCAGTGTAACCAAGGTGTTCCTATGCAGTCCGCCACCTAGTCAATCCATCAGTTCGGGTATGGGAGGCACAGCACGATACCGCAGAACTAATGGACCAGCTCCATTAGCTCAACGCCACCAATACTGTATGAGGCTTCGGGAGGGAGGTTTACTAACGTTCCATGCCACACTCTGCTAGTTGGCCTCTGTTACAATCATCCCCCCTCAACCTCACTCCCATCCGGGTCACGGCACCAGTGTAACTGAGGTGTTCCTATGCAGTATGCCACTCGGGGCTCAAACGAACCCGCCACCTCTTAGTCAACGCATCAGTTCGGGTATGGGAGGCACAGCACGATACCGCTGAACTAATGGACCAGTCCGATAGCTTAACGCTACCGATACTGTATGAGGCTTCGGGAGGGAGGTTTACTAACGTTCCACACCACACTCTGCTAATTGGCCACCGTTACATATGCATGGTGTTGATGTGTTTGATTACATACAGTATACATTCTGATTTTTTGTTTTCTCCTGGCTGCGTACAACTCAACCTCTGATTGTTGGAACCCGCTGTCGATCAAAAAAGGAGCTCACGTGGTTGGCTGCCAGTGTCTTGCCCCTCCTCACAACATCGTGTTTATAAACACAGTGAACCCATGTATACATGTACTGTATTTTCCTAATGTTGATGTGTCTGAGCTCTGGTGCAGGTGGTTAGATGCGCTCCTCTGTGCTTTCCTTGAGCCGCATTGTTAGCGTGTGATATGAGATCATATCATCAAGTTAAGCGTTCCATAATGTGAGCAATTACTTGTCCGGGGCAGTCAGTCATTTCTGAGAGGAGCTCGGCCATTGAGGAGGTGCGGTGGAGGTAATGAAGCAGACAGGGATATTGTGTAGAGCACCGCCCTGCCAAAATCAACTGTAATCATTTATAAAGGCCTCGGGAAAGGCAGGGGGTGGGTATAGGTCAGGGATGGTGGGGCGGGCTGGGCAGGCAGAGGGGACGGGGGGGTGCGGTCGGAGAGGGAGGCAGGGGCGGGGGAGCGGTTGGAGAGGGAGTCAGGGGCGGGGGCGGTGATGGGTTGGGTTGGGGTGGTGCTGTGGGGGCGCTTTGAGGTGCTGCGTTAACCGAAGGTGACAATGTGTCGATGAGACCCCATTACAAGGAAGAGGAAATTGGAGATCAACAGATTTAACGCACCGAGAGGAGGGCGGAAAAAAAAGAAGGGGAAAAAAGAGAGAAGAACACAGGAAAGAGGAGGAGAGGAGGGCGAAAAAAAAGAAAGGGGAAAAAAGAGAGAAGAACACAGGAAAGACGAGGAGAGGAGAGGAGAGCAGAAGAAAAAACAAAACAAAAACGTGATCCCAGTTGGAGGCTGCGGGGCAGCGAGGGCCAGGAAATAAAGTTGTGCCTAAGCTGATTACCCCAGCAGAGGCTCGGCCCTTTCAGCGGCTCCCTCCGCTCCACTCCGCTCCACACGGCCACAGCACCGACGCTCTAGAGCACTCATCATAATTAGACATTTGTGAAAAGGTGGGGTAGGTTGTTTTGTGTTTTTGTGTGTTTGTGCGTGCGTGCGTGTGTGTGTGTGCGCGCGCATGTGTGGGGGGGTTGGTTGGGGTGTACGGGCCTTGTCAGACGTGCGGGAGTGTTAGTGATGGCTGGCTGGAAGGGGGAACGTGCCCGCATTTTAATTGGTCCCTTGCGCGGCAAGCGAGTGGAGTGAGTGAGTGCACTGTAAAAAGAGATCTATAGGATTTACTCAATTTAATTGGTGTAACAATTTCCACAGTCCTAAATAGAGTATTACGTACCCCTACATATTCAGTTAAGATTAACCAATTCCAGAAGTTCTGTTATACTGACCACATCAAAGTAAAAAATACTGGTAAAAAATGGGTAACATTTACTCATTTCAGGTAGCTTTTTATCACCACTTGTTACTGTTAAAAATTGGTTAAAATTTACTCATTTCATGTAACTTTTTAATAACACCTATTACTGATAAAAATGGGTTAACGTTTACTCATTTCAGGTAGCTTTTTATCACCACTTGTTACTGTTAAAAATTGGTTAAAATTTACTCATTTCATGTAGCTTTTTATTAACACCTATTACTGATAAAAATGGGTTAACGTTTACTCATTTCATGTAGCCTTTTAGTATTACTGCTTATTTATCAATTGTTAATTATTCTGATTACTTTATTGCTGTGTTATTCTTATTCCTATTAACCAGAGGTGAAAAGAGTACTAAAATACTTAACTCTGAGTAAAATATTTTAGTACTCTTTTCACCTCTGGTTAATAAGAATAAGAAAAACACAACAATAAAGTAATCAGAATAATTAGTCGACTCTGTTGAAATTGTACTCAATCACAAGTAAATGTACCATTGGAAGACTCTACTTAGGTAACAATCAGTGTTTTCTGCCTCTACTGTGTTGTGCAAACGTCCACCAGGGAAATTACAATTACAACAAACCTGTGCATATCAACCAAGATGTTTTATTTAAAGGGATATCGCCAACAGGAAAATGTGAAAAATGAGCAGATACACAATGTTTCAGTTTATCTCACAAAAAGTAAACAACCATAAACAACAGGACCATTTAATTCACGAGTTTGCCCTGGAGTATGGTAACCATAGGCAATAGGCATAATTCGATGTTAGCTGGCCTCTGTCCTGGGACCCTGCGGAGATCATGCGGCACGAGATCCGCTTCCACCCCATAAGTGTAGGGGACATGTAGCTGGGTGATCCAGTGAGATGAGGGAGTAGGGGGAGGTGCTGGGACAATTAGGATAGCCTTTGCGCATGACAGGGGAAGGAGGGATTTAAATTTACGCGAAGGCGGAAGCTAGACATGGCAGCTGTCAATAACTGTCAGACTTCCTCCAGAACTAGGTTTATATAAACAATATGTAGAATTTGTAGCAATTTTTGACAGAAATAGTCAAATTTTGTTCCGTTTTCACTTTGTTACTGATAAAGGCACATAAGTGTATACTGTTCTACCATTAAACTGCTCACATAAAAAAGGATACTAGTTTCTTTTAAAAAAGGATATCAGTTCCAGTCCATTTGGTGTCCAGGACAACAGTTTCAAACAAACGGGCTGCTCTACTTTTCAAAGACTAAATCCAAGAATACTCAGAATTCGTTTTACTCTTTGAGGAAGACATACAGCATTGAAACATCAGAGTCCAACCATACTGATAACATTGCAAAGATCTCCTACTCATTACAAAATCACTTGTTTAGTGGTAAATAGTTGGGATACGGGACAATTAACCGGTCAGGCCACTCAGAGAAACCATTAGCAATTACAGCATACTGTATACTGGAGAGGCCAGTAGAGCTGCGAACTGGCTCACAGAGACCGGAGGTGCTGTGGACGTTGGAGGCACGGTGGATGGTGGCAGGGATGACCCAGGTGCTGCTGGCACAGTTATGGCTGGCAGCATGGTGGGGAGTGGCAAGGATGACCCAGGCACTGCAGGCATGGGGATGGCTGGCGGCACGGATGACCCAAAAGGTGGATGGTGGCAGGGACAACCCAGAGCATGGCAGTATGGTGGAAAGAACTGCTGCACCGAGTGGAGGGACTTCAGGGATGGGCACAGTGAAGTCCTCAACCTTTTCATGATTGTCCTCCACTGTGATGACCCTTTTAACAACAACACGTACTGATTACTACATATGCGAGTGAAATAAAGTATGCCAAAAAATAGAAAAAAAAAGATAATGGACAGAAAAACAACGTACAGTGCCTGCATTTTTATGCCCAGTATCTCCTCTCGTTCCTCTTCAGGACCATCATCTCAGGTGTGACCATAGAACACTGTCGCCTTCTTTCATCAGGCTGCCCTTCTACCGCTCCTGGGTCTTCTCAATGTTGTCAGTTGTCACGCACCTGAACACAACCCTGTGACAAGATACACTATTAAGAATACTCATTGGTTAAACTTTTTTTTAAAAGGTACATTCTATGGTCTGTTTTGGTCATCTGTCTAGAGCTGAAAAAGTAAAGGGGTTGAGTTATTAGTAACAGTTGTGACCAATCCACAGTGTATTTGCCCTCTACACAGCTCTTGACAGCTTCATATAGAAGTTAAGTCATCAGACTGCTCACGCATTGTTGACTCAAACACACACACAGACAGTGCAGACCCTAAAGAGAGAAGACCTGCTGTCCTTTTTTAAAATAGAGACCCTAAAAAGAACCTACGGGAATAGGCTGTTTCAGAACATAGGAGTTTGTTTCAAGAAATTTAAGAACGACTGGACTGAGGCCACCATAAGGAATGAGCGATGCCCACTTCATATCTGAAGTTAACGTGACCATCCATTTGCTTATTTCAGAAATAACACCTGGCTAGTTTCTTTACAAATGTGCATACATGGTCCATTGTGCTCCAACAATGAGAGCGCAGCTTGATTATGTCACATCTGTATGCAAACAGTAAAGGGATCTATTGACCTCAAAGGTGCACCAGAGATTCTTTAAGTATATAGAGATATGCCAGCATAATAGGTTTCTATGGGCACCTAACGCGACCAGGTTCCGGTCTGCCTAAAGGGGTGTGTCATAATGCTCCCACAATGAATAGAACAGTCCTTAGGTCTGCCTAGGTCTGCCTAAGGGGGGCCATAATAGAACCAGGAAACAACGGGCCAATGGAACCTCTCTCTCTCTACTCTCTCTGGGTGCACTGTGAAATGTATTTGGCAGTCTCTTTCCATAATTCATGCGGCCCAGTCATAAATCTTTTTCACCGATTCTTACCACCACCATCAAATTCAAAATATTCTCTATGACTGCGCAAATTGCAATATTAGTTATAATAGTAGGCCTACTAACTGTAAATATGAGTTTATTATTTAGTAAATATTCATGAAAAGATCAAATTAGGCACCACAGTTGCAAAATCTACTCACCCTACACAGTGCACAGTGCAACAAGGACAGCAAGCCTGAGTGAGTGAAAATGGCTATTCATAAACAAATAACATGACAGTGTTATGGCCTTTAAGTCGGCGACTTACCCTGTTCCAGAATGACTTCAGGACAACCATGCATATAATAGATGCAACACCACTGCCTGAAACACATATTAATATGCTTTACTTGCCAAACACCACATAGGCTGTAGCTTACATGAGGTAAGCAGTTACCGCCTTTTCTCAACTCCTGCAGTAGGCAGAAGCAGAACACCTTCATTATGCAGAAAACATTGTGAATAATTTGACATGGATAAAGTTTAAGAAGTTGTACTTTTACATTCTTAAGTAAACATTTCTACCCCTTGCAATTGCTATCCGTTTTGAAGCATTTGTTTCACTTTTTTATACTAGTTATGAAAATATAGGCTACCGGTCTCTTTTCGTTGGACTGCCCTTCCTAATGTCAAACGTCATCACTTCGGTACAACTGAAGTGTGTGCGGACTGCGGAGACCAGCGAGAGAGAGAGAGAGAGAGAGAGAGAGAGAGAGAGAGGCTGTGCTTATGGAACCTGCGCGTGTCTGTTCATAGCGAGTCCTTCGACTATGAAGCAACTATCAAACTATCGTGAGATTGAGATTGAGTTTGCAATGTCCAAAAAAAAAAAAACTGACTTCATCTTAGGTGATGTTGTGACCGTGGACCACTAGGCTACTCAGAATAACATAATGGCGTGTTGGTCTACATAGGACTACTTACTATGATACATTTACAACAAACTAATCAATTTCTCCTCGCAATGTTAACGGGTTGATCCTTTGTTAGCGTTTATGCTCAGCAGGATTTATCATGTCTAGGGTAGCGTTGTTTAAAAAGTTATTTGATGATCGATTCCTCTCGCTACCCCTCTCCCTTCCCAGTAACACAGGCAGGCACCCGGCATGCACACACCGTCTGTCTCGCTCCCCATCTTCAAACTGTCATTCAAACTAAGAATGTCTACGATTATGATTAATAATACAAAAAAGTCTTTAGTTGACTCGGTACGGAGGCATCCCAGAATGATGACTGTTTACGCACACTGCTTTGACAGTTGATATGAAGCATTTCGTCGCGCATTTCATTGATTTGAAAACTTGGTGACCATAGGAATTTACACATTTTTAAAACCACATTCAAAGAGGACGATTCGCGACGGGAACTGTTGAAAGACTTAGGCTACGATGAAGGATTCAGTGAGTGACCATTCAAAAATGTAGCCGTTCCATGTTGAATGGATTTATTGTGGAGAATGAAATAGTGAAGTAATGTGCCGTTCATAGTCTGTCTACGAGCACAGTCCTTTAGGTGCATGTAAGATTATCACACTACAGCCTTGTGTGAAAGCAAAAATGGAGGCTATCTTGTAGAATTTTCTCCTCCGTGCTTTCGCGTGATGCAGAGCATCAAGTGGCCGTGGCAGCGCAAACAGTGGATGGAACATTCAGCAACAAATTGTAGAACGACACACGAAGTCAGGTCACCACCAGCAGCCAGTCCCAGTCTGCGCGCCAAAACTAGCCAACAAGGCAACATTTGAGAATGGAAAAAAACTCGGCTGCAGTGGGTTTCATTCTACAACATTTTGACATTGGTAGTGCTATCCGTTCATCTTGAACACAGCGCATAGGCTACTTGTTGCCTTTTCCAAACGAAGTTTGAACGGCAGCTTACATGGTCCATTGACCTGTCTGCCCAGTGCGTTGCTGATAAGTCAGACAGTCATTACGAGCCAACTACAACTCCAGCGTGATTTAGTTTCCTTTTGATCATTGTTCATGTTTTGTATCCCATGTTTAATGCACGACTGGTCAGCTTACCTTCTGAATCTGTCCCGTCCATTGGAAGTTAACTTCATCCGCGGCGAGGCTCGCCACAGTCGCCGGTTGATTCTTCTTCAAATGAAGTCCCAGAAAGCAATGCGCATTTGCGGGCCTTAACCAATTTCAATAGGTAGTTTTGACAGAGACGGTTTGGATTATACTAGCCACTAGTATTAGTTACAGTGTTGGAATGTAAATTGGGTAAAGTTTAGTCATTTATAGGTAGTTTCGGCACTAGCCATTAGTATTAGTTATAGCGTATGAATGCAAATTAGGTATAGTTTAGTCATTTCTCACCAGTACCAAGTCCTACTCCTTATTTATAGGTAGAGTGAGTATATTATACCCCTTGCATCAGAGTAACCTCAGCAACTTAATTTGTTGGGGTAAAAAATATCATTTTTTTGTCAGTGAAATGTACTGCCCCTCAAAATCATTTTTATCAGTGTGTGTTTACGCCGCTTGGCCGTTTTGGAGCTGCGCCCATAATTGCGGGACGCAGGTGGCCGTCCGTCCGATCGGCCGCGGTGGCAGCTCTCTCTCCTTCCCCATTCTCTTCTCTCTTCTCTTCTCTTCTCTTCTCTTCTCTTCTCTTCTCTTCTCTTCTGCCCTTTTCTCTTCTCTTTTCTTCTCCCCCTCGCTTCTCTTCTCTTCTCTCCCCCTCTCTTCTCTTCTCTTCTCCCCCTCTCTTCTCTCCCCATCTCTTGTCTTGTCTTCTCTTCTCCTCTCCTCTCTTCTCTTCTCTTTTCTTTTGTCCTCTCTCCTCTTCTCTTCTCCCCCACTCTCTTCTCTTCTCTTCTCTTCTCTTCTCTTCTCTTCTCTTCTCTTCTCTTCTCTTCTCTTCTCTTCATCTCCTCTCCTCTCTCCTCTCCCCTCTCCCACTCCTTTCTCCTCTTCCTTTCTGTGCACTCACTCAGGCAGTAGCGTGGCCGGCCTGTCCGTTCGTGTCAGGACCCGGAACACTGAGCAGACAGCTTCCAAGGCCCCACGGTCAGCGCGGACAAAAAAGCCCTCGCGTATATTCCCATGCTGTCACCCCCGCTGAACGGCCACATCCAAACACACACCCAAACACTCCCCCATGCAGCTCCTCGTTTAACTCGCTTTTCACACACACACAGACACACACATACACACAGGCACACAGAGACACACACACACACACACACACACACACACACACACACACACACACACACACACACACACACACACACACACACACACACACACACACACACACACAGACATAGACATAGACATAGACACACACACACACACACACACACACACACACACACACACACACACACACACACACACACACACACACACACACACACACACACACACATCTACATCGTCCCTTCCAGACATGCTATTGCTTCTGTTGCTCTAGAGAAGAATGCATGAACAGTGGTCTTTGCCAGTGTTTAAAGGTTTTGATGGATTACTGATAGTCTTTGACATATCCTAATAGCAGCTATAAGAACAGCTCTTTGTTTGTGTGTGTGTGTGTGTGTGTGTGTGCGCGCGTGTGTTTGTTGGGACTGTCTGCATGTGTGTGTATATGTGTGTGTGTATATGACTGTGTGTGTTGATGACTGTACATAGATTACAGTGTCTGGAAGCCCAGTCTGAGGAGAGGGAGAGCAGGCTGAGCTGGAACACTGCAGGAACACTGCTGTGCCATTTCAACTGCTACTGGTGTAATACCGTCCATTCCTATATCCACGAGGACCAATTGCTGAACGGGACTACCTGGCCCAGTCCCAGAGGCCCCAAGAGCCAAGGGGACCCTGAAGCCCAAAAGTAGTGTAGGTGATGCGTGCACATCCAGTAAAACAGGTGCTAGATCAAACAAGCGTGCGTAAAGGAAGAAAGGAAATCCGCCCACTGTTACTGCTCACCGATTTATTGAACACAACGTTTTGACCTCAGGCGGTCTTCGTCAGGTGTATAGGTGACCCTGGACCCTGAAGCCCAAACCTCAGCGCTACATAAAACACATCATTATTGGTCTATATTTAAAGTATGTCCTCAGATTGCGTTAAATTGCACTTTTAACAACTGTATTTTCATTTTTTTTCTCAGGGGGAGAACCGCCCAACGCCCCCAAAACGAAGGCCCTCTAACATCTTTGCTAACCCCACAAAACTGTTGGAACCTTGTGACTACATTGTGGAGGGGCCTCTCTTGTTGTCTGGCCCAGGGGCCTCATGGAGTCATAAACCGGCCCTGCCCATCCGTATACGAGCAGAAAAGTGTGCAGTCTTGTAGAAATAATTATAATCCGTTGCAAAGACTTTGTTTCATATTCACTTTTATTGTTTATATTTATTTCTTATATATTGTTACACTCTGCTCCTTTTCAAGTTTTCCCCAGGGAACTATGTGACTAGGAGAATACATATTCTGCAAAGACTTTGTTTCATATTCACTTTTGTGTTTACATTTGTTTCTTATATACTGATACACTCTGCTCCTTCTCTTTTTTTTTTGTTACTTTGTTTATTGGTAGGATTGTTCACAAGGCTTACAGTTCATTTCAATATAACACATTCATCATCATCATCATCATCATCGTCATCGTCATCATCATCACCATCCTTTTTTTTCCCCTTCTCTCTTCTTGTTTCTTCTTCTAGTTCACGATATATGCCCATACAAGACTTCAATTCTTTTCAATGACTTTTCAGCCTACTACCAGATAAACTTTTTTTTTTTTTTTCCCAAATACGTAAATGACAATAGACAGTTGACGCAGACAAACATATAGACAAAAACAAACAAACCAACAAAGACAGAGAATAAATAAAATAAAAAATAATTTAAAAAAACAAAAAAAAAAACACTTCAACTGAAACCTTACGAGACAATGATAGAGAGAAAAAGAGAGAGAGAGAGAGAGAGAGAGAGAGAGAGAGAGAGAGAGAGAGAGAGAGAGAGAAAGAGAGAAAGAGACATTCTATAGCTCACCTGTAGGTGTATGTGTGTGTGAGGTAGGTGTTGTATTGGATTTATGTATGTGCTGGTGTAGAGGGTGGGTGTGTGAGGGCATGCAAAAGCTGTGAAAGATTTGGAAGCTTATGTTGTTGTTCTATTTTCAAAGTAAAGACACATATTATTGCAAAGATTTTCTGGGTACATTTCTTCCCATTTGTGTGAGCACTTTCTAGAAAATAATATATTTTTTTCCATTTCCAAAACATTTTCTATTGTATTATACCATAGCTGGACATCTGGTTGTTTGCTTTGTTTCCATAATTTTGTAATTTGCTTTAGTGCAGTAAGTCTTAGAATATGAAAAAAATTACGGTGCGTTCTTTTTATGCTGTTCGGTAGGTCAATGCCCAATACATTTACTGGTGTTTAAGATCAAAAATGTATGTGACAGCTCGCCTTACCTCCTCCCAAAATGGTTTTATTATAGAACATGTATAGAATATGTGTGTATGTGACCCTTCTTCTCCACATCCTCGCCAACATTTTATGTCAGCTCCTGAGATATGGGCACATTGTTTAGGTACCATAAAAAATCTTTGATTGACCTTCCAGCCAAACTCTTTCCAGAATACACTCTGCTCCTTTTCAAGTTTTCCCCAGGGAACTATGTGACTATAGTGTCTTGACTCTTGCTATCCGTCAGTCCGTACGGGCAAGAAAACATGACAGCCTGGCAAGAGGTCCTCTTGGCTTCCTCTTCCTCTTCTTCTTCCTCCTTCCTCTTCCTCCTCCTCCTCCTGTTCCTGCTCTTTGTCATCTTCTTCTTCTTCTTCTTCTCTTCCTCCTCCTCCTCCTGTTCCTGCTCTTCATTCTCTTCTTCTCCTTCTCTTCCTCCTCCTCCAACTTTTCCTGCTCTTCATCCTCTTCCTCCGTCATCCTCTGTTTCCTCCGCCTTCTCCTTGACATGGTAGCCACATCTAAGCTGCTCCTGCGGTTACATGGTGCTATTTCGACATGCCGCTATTCCGACATTGATGTCTATTGTCTGAATACTGGCATGTTTCCCACTGAGATATGCCTTTTCTGTGGTTTGTGCTACGTTGCTCAGCTTTTATCAGTTTAGGGAGAGTGCATGCAGTTACCCTAACCCTAACCCTAATCCTAAACCTAAACCTAAATCTAACCCTAACTCTAACCCTAACACTAACCCTACGGCATGTCGGATGTCGGAATAGCGGTATGTCGGAATAGCGGTATGTCGGAATAGCGGTTGCCCCCTGCTCCTGCTCACCTCTCCTCCCGCACGAACGGACGGACTTCCTTCAGGCCAAAAGTATTTCTCAGTTTGCGTTGAACAAGATATTAAACACCAAGTTTGTGCCATCTGTTGGCTCTGGGGTTGCCCACACCGCGGTGCGGGGGCACGATCAGAGATCAAAGGGCCAGGGGAGCAATCTTACCCTCCTCACACACAGCTGCCTTCTCCAGACGGCTGGCGGACATTGGGGCAGTGTGTGTGAGTGTGTGTGTGTGTGTGTGTGTCACTGAGACCTGGCCGTGGTTCTGGTGGTTGGTTGGGGGCATGCCTACAAATAAATGGCCCCGTCACCATATTCAAACATTCCCTCTTCCTGTGAGACTGGATTAGCTACAGGACGCCAGGGCACAGAGACCTCAAAATATCATCACAAGAAGGAGGTGGAGGAGGAGGAGGAGGTGGAGGAAGAAGAGGACGAATAGAGGAAGGGAGAGGAGGAGCAAGAGGAGAAGAGCAGGAGCAAGAGGAGAAGAGCAGGAGGAAGAAGAGGAAAGAAGTGAGAAGAAATAGGAAGAGGAGGAGTAATAATGGGAGGCGGGAGGGGAAGAAGAGGAAGTGAAGGAGGAGGAGGAGGAGAAGAAAGATGACAGGGAACAGGAATAAAAGAAGAACGTAAAGGAGGAGTAAATGAGAAATGACAAACGAGCGTACAATGAGGAGGATAGAGAAATAAAAGTGGGCTGCTCTTTAGCTAGTTGGTCTACATGTGTGCGTGTATTAGTTTAGCTAGGTGTATGGTGATATAGTGCTTTCAGACGAGCCTGATAGACAAACAGCACATACCTACAATACATACGCACGCATGCACACATGTGCACACAGTGTCCAATTTGAAACATTGTGATTAGTATATTTACCAGTTGATCAGTGACGTTTCAGCAGTAGCACACTAATGAGGGTGGCGCAACGACAGCCAGTGCCAGTGTTTTTTGGATTTTGTTTGTTTGTTTTTAGTGGAATATCTAAGAAGCATACTTTTTTGCAGCATATCAACCATCAATTAATTCATGGGCATCAAATTCCCTTAATTTACCTGACATTCGAGCCAAAAAGATGTCTTTCACCCATTTATTAAAATCACTTTTCAGCTTGGCTGTTAATCTTTTTTTATCATTTTGTGGGTTTCAGATAGACCACATCCATTAACACAGTGCTGTTACTCAATTGTGAATGAGATGACTCCAGCAGGTGCTAGAAGAAGCCTGGCAGATGACAGACGCTGTCAAATAATACTCGTCTCCATGTATCATTTTTTATCAATGCCAATGATTGAGACATTTGTTCACAACCAACTCCATCTCACCAGTTATATGAAATTGATCGAAGTGCACCGACATGGCGACAACATACGTATACTTGTAAATCCTACTGCACTTTACCCATAGACAGACAGATCTGTGCTTTCTGGCCCTCTATGACTTACTCACTGAGAGCACAATAGAGGATGTTGACTTGTATATATGAGTTGTGCAGACAATGATTTGGAGGAGGAGAGGGAGAAGGAGCTACGGCACCCCGACGAGAGCAGAGAGATGGGGAAGGAGGCAGGGAGAGAGAGAGAGAGAGAGAGAGAGATGGGGAAGGAGGTAGGGAGAGAGAGAGAGAGAGAGAGAGAGAGAGAGAGAGAGAGAGAGAGAGAGAGAGAGAGAGATGGGGAAGGAGGCAGGGAGAGAGAGAGAGAGAGAGAGAGATGGGGAAGGAGGTAGGGAGAGAGAGAGAGAGAGAGAGAGAGAGGAGGAGGAGAGAGAGAGAGAGAGAGAGGAGGAGAGAGAGAGAGAGTGAGGGGGGAGAGAGAGAGAAAGAGAGAGGGAGAGAGAGAGAGAGAGAGAGAGAGAGAGAGAGAGCTAGCCATCTGGGTAGGCTGAGCATGATTAATCACATCGTCTGAGAGAGCTGCCGGGCAGACAGACAGACGGAGGGAGAGAAAACCGGGGGGTTGGGTGGTGGTGTGCGGGGGACAGAGGATAGAGAGAGAGAAGAGAGTGTCAGAGGGAGAGAATGATATTGTGAGAAAGAGAGATGGAGATGGATACACATTAGAGAGAATGATGAGAATGTGTTGGTAGAGTGAGAGAGAAGGATAGGATATAGCATTTCTCAAAGGGGGCGTTAAAGAGCCCTTGAGGGGCGTTGAGAGCACGACAGCTGAATGGGGGGACACTCAATTACAATGAGGGATGTTGGGAAGTTATATAATAACCATACAGCATAATCAATAATAACATACAAAAAATATAATAATTAGGCTGTGCTGTCTCCATAATATTTAACATCATGCTGTTGGGTGGTAGCCTGAATCTCGCCAGACCCATGTGTACGTATTTGCGCACAGCTCCGGTCTGGAGGACATTTGGATTTGCCCTGCTGCCAAACAA
>NC_085878.1:26449950-26514950 GCF_034702125.1 Engraulis encrasicolus
TCATCACTAGTTCTCGGATTTGTCCTGGGCCAAGGATTCCAGGGATACCAAATTTTTGAAAATTAGACCAGCGGTTCAAAAGTTACAAGCAGAAATGTACCTGCAACTTTGACCTGCTGGTGGCGCTAGAGCGTTGGGGCTGGGGACCTATAAATTGCTGCGGGTAATGTTGATGTTGCCTCGAATATGTGTGCCAATTTTCACAACTTTCCTACGTACGGTTCTATGGGCTGCCATAGACTTGCAGAGGGAGAAGAATTTTGACTGGAGTCAATGAGGGAACTAAAACACTAGGGGCCTTCGCCAGCTTCGCTGCTTGGCCCCTAATGAAACTTGTGTGGAAATGTGGGGAGACTCGGAGGAGCATAAAAGATATTTTCTAATAAAAAGGAACTGTTTCTTTTCTTTTCTTTTTCCCTTTCTGCATTCTTGCTTTTATGCTTTCCCCACTTCTTCTTTAGGGGTTAACCACTCAACTTTTAAGCAGAACATTTCTTTATGTGATGTTGCCTGTGATGTCTCTCATTTTACATCTGTATGTCATAAAAACTTATGGTATTGTTCATGTAATGCCCTCTGATCGCATTTGAAACACTGTGAGGTCCTACATTAAGGTTAGTTTTGTTGAAACAGTCAGACACAACACACAGAGAAAGGGTGGGTCAAAGACTCGTCTTAACCAGTGACGCCATCCCTAGGCCACACTTAACACAAATAACACCAAAAGCTAGTCGTTGTGTTTTTTTCTTCACTTGTTTATTATTAAAATAGCTTCTCTTGTGGGTCTGTGATGGTTGCGTGTGGGAGAGAGAATGTGCTGCTTGTCATTTACAAAAAAGTTGTTCTTTTTCCTTCGTCCTCTTCCTTTCATGGAGGAGTTGGTGGTGTGGTAAGTTGGATTCCCTGGAGAGACATTGTTGGATTCCCTGGAGAGGTGTGTTGCTGGTTTCCTTGGAGGCTTGATGTTAGTTTCTGGGGTTCATTTCTCGAAACCATAGTTGCTTACTTGGCTAGCTACTCTGTTGTTTGCAATGCAATTTCCCTTTGGCAACTACCCAAGTTACTAACAGGCTAACAACTACTCTTTCAAGAAATGCACCCCTGAGTTGATGAGCCCGTTCAAACATTCACTTGGCTGGGGTCAGGGGTTAGTTTTAGACAGAGTAACGTTGTGTGTTTGTTTGTGGGGTTGAAGTGGGGGGGCAGTTTTCAGCTGAAGCGAATGCGACGCATGGAGCCGACGGTGCTGTTCTGGGCGCCCCAGTCGGAGAAGTTGTTGTAGTCCTTCTTCTCCAGGACGTAGTGAGAGCCTCTGTAGTTGGGCTCCTGGTAGACCACCCAGCTGTATAGCAGGCACACAATCACACCATAGTAGTTAGTTACTCACACAGCCATTATCACATACTGCACATACAATGCATGCCGGTGGAAAAAAACATACCAAGACAATAAGTAGAAGACAGGGAAACAGACACACAATCACACAGTCATCATCACGAAAAGAATAAATAGAAGAGAAGAACAATAGAAGAAAACAACGAGGGGGAAAAATTGCTGCTAACTTCACACAATCCCACTGTCAATTTCATATAAATACATAGAGTACAGCAGTTTATGGAAGTGGAAAACAGTACGAAAACAATTAGTAGATAGAAGAAAGAGACTAAAACAATTAGGGGGAAACAATAGCTGGTGACACCACAATAAATCACCCCTTCAGTTCCACCAAGAGTGTTCAAACAAATTTGATGGACACACATCAGAGTTAGCGGACTGATGTTAGATTCGAGCGCAGTATGGATGTTTTGAATGTAAGAAGAGAGGAAGCAAGAGTGAGCTCACAAGCCACCCAGCATGTAGAAGGCAGCCGGATGCGAATGGAGACAGGCGCTAAGCCTGCCAAATGGAAGACGCTAGAAATAATTGTGGTGTGTGCATGAATGCGAAGGGCATGAGAGGAGAGGAGAGAGAGAGAGAGAGAGAGAGAGAGAGAGAGAGAGAGAGAGAGAGAGAGAGAGAGAGAGAGAGAGAGAGAGGAGAAGAGAGAGAGAGAGAGAGAGGGAATGAGCTCTCATAAAAGACCCAGGATATGTGAGGAGGACTGAGGATAGCTAGTGTGTGATGCTAAATGCTGTTGCAAGTTGTTGAAGAAGGAAAGGAGGAATGATAGACATGAGTGTGTAGATGTGAGATACATAAGGAGAGGGGAGGAAGCACAGTTGAGGTTGACTACTTTTAGATACTAGATGTGAGTGTGGAATGTTTATAATACTAAAAGAAGGAGTTACGAGTTGCCGTCTTTACTGTGATGTGAGTGTAATGTACAGTATGTTTTTGATATTAAGACTGAGGCCCTGTTCAGGCTGGCACTGTTAGATGCCACATTTTTCCTTCCATCTGTCTGTCTCTGTCTCACTGTGTCTGTGTCTGTCTGTCTGTCTGTCTGTCTGTCTGTATGTCTCTCGCTCTCTTTCTCTCTCTCCATATTTCCCTCTTTTGTTTGTAGGGTTTAGAGTATGCACGTAGTATGTATATAGTGTAAGAAGAGTATGTAGTATGTGGGTATAGTGTGTACTTACGCGCCACCCAGGACCCTGATGGAGGCGGCGCGGTTGAGGCTGTATCGGGTCATGAGGTTGGGGATGTCGTCCTGCAGCTCGGTCCTCTTGCCAGAGTAGCCAGCACGCTCGTACAGCTGGGCACGGGCTGGGGCGGAGTCCTGCAACACACACACACACACATGAAGAGGTTAGCTGTAGCATCTTACTGCAAAACACATATGTATACAGACATGCATACACACACATGCATGCACGTATGCACACAAGTACGTAAGCATGCATACACACCCACACACACGCACACGCTTGTGCACATGCACACGCACACACACACACACACACACACACACACACACACACACACACACACACACACACACACACACACACACACACACACACACACACACACACACACACACACACACACAAACAACGACACATACATGCACACATATAGACACACTATAAACAAGTATTAATTCATAATCCATAATCTGTTGTGTCTTTCATGCCTATTTTCAAAGTTACATGTAAATATGAGTGGAACGAGGGTAGCCTACTCTATAACTGTTGAATATTCAGAGATTGTAAGATAGGATGTGTGTATAAGATGAAATGACTTGTATAAGTTGAATAAGATGTGATGATGTAACGATAAGTAAAGATGTCTCGTCTGGTCAGCGTTCAGCGCTCCTGCCTTGACTGACTTCCTCACCTGTTTGACGGCGCGTACGGAGCCGACGCGGTCCACCTGAGAGCACCACTTCTCAGTGCAGTTGTACTCGCCGCGCTCCGACATGTCCCACAGGTACTGGCGACCCCGGAAGTTCTCATGCTCGAAGCCCACCCATCTACAGGTCAAGGAGAATAGAGCAGAATAGAATAGAATAGAATAGAATAGAATAGAATAGAATAGAATAGAATAGAATAAATTACAATAGAATACAATAGAATAGAATAGAGCATTAGTCATGACATTATGAAAACGGAATGTTGATAAAATATTGTTGGACAAGTTATACTTTTGTTTGTGTGTGTGTGTGTGTGTGTGTGTGTGTGTGTGTGTGTGTGTGTGTGTGTGTGTGTGTGTGTGTGTGTGTGTGTGTGTGTGTATTATGTGTGTGTGTATGCAGCATAGCTGTGTGTGTGTCTGTGTCTGTGTGCATGATACTTACGCTCCACTCTCCACCTGCACAGAGTTGCATCTGTCTGGGAAGTTCTTCTCGCTCAGCCTCTGGCAGTCAGAGCTGAGGTCCAGACGCCTGCCAGCGAAGTTACGCTGCTCGAATAGGGTCACCTGTATGACGAGAAGAGCCACACACACCCAGCTGAATAACACTAGCCAAATGCCACAATTTAAAACAAGTTATATAACATCACCAAACACATATAGGGTAAAGAAATGAGAAGAGATGGAAAAGAGCAACACAGTCTTATACCAACGTGTCAATTTCTGACTACCTTTGACCGGACTGCAATTTTTGACGTCAAGGGCATACCTGCCACATCGCATATTGACTAGGTGGCCTAAACCTAGACCTTTCCCTAAACATAACTGTCAGTGAAGTAATAATGCCACAAGGGGGGCGCCTTTGAGGCACACGCCACATTTTGACTCCAAGGGTATACTTTATATGGTAAAAATTGCAGTCTGGTCAAAGGTAGTCCGAAATTGACAGGATTGGATGATGCACTGTGGCAAAAGTTGATGTACGGTACTCACCCTCCCACTGGACCCGTAAAAAGCACGTTGGAGCACAGACCCCAGCTTGCTGTGGACGAACACAGAGGTACAGAAAAGTCACATGTTTGTAGCATTCATATTTTAACCTTGTAGCCTCTTTCTGCAGATGAGCCCGTCGACGGGCTTATTCACTCAGTGCTGAAAACACTACATCAACTACATCATAACATTTCTATGACCATGCAAATTAGACTTGGTCATTATATTTTTTGTGCCAATAAGGTTATAACAAAGGCTCTGTGGTAAGAAACATATTTAACGACAAATTACACACATTTCAATCATTTTCTAGGTTTTGGACATTTTGTTTTTATGTGACAATAACGCTATTAATCATAAATATACATTTTTTTCAGTTGGGAAATTAAATTGCAGTCTGCAGTGAAGACCATAACAGGACGGCACGTATTTACTTGTGCCATACATGTACAGATATATAGATAGAGGGTAAAATATTATACTGATGTGAGATTATCCACAGTAAATACTGCATTCAGTTTCGCCCCATGTTTCAACAGCAATATTTTCCACAGCCCCCCATTTTTAATCTCAATTATATACAAACACCAATCATTAATTAGGATCTGATCAATATTTTGTGTTTGTTTTTGTTTTGAGGTGTCTCAGAGACAGACAAAGTCCACATATAATGCATTCATGACCCGGAGCTTGTTATCGGGTTAAGGGGGATTTGACCTTTTCTTTTTTTCTTTTTTTTTTCTTTTTTACTTTCACAAACAGAGATTTGGCCTTCAGTCATCCTGACCCCTGCAGCACACAAAGTCCGCGCGACGTCCTGTCGCCGTGGGAACAACACTGCGCGTGGGAGCAACATACCTGGCGCCGAAGTGTTTTAATCATGTGTTGCCCACAAAATAACGGCATTTAACTCTGGCTTGGTATCTTACTACTTTTTTGAAACATACCTGGCTTGTTGGGCTAGTCCTGGGACCTTAGTGAAGATGTTCATGTCAGCTCTGTGAACTGTGATCAATGGGCCTTAAATACAGCGGCCCAGGTCACTCGCAGTGGATACTAGAACACTCAGAGGACTTCTCCAGCGCTCTCTGCGGACCGCCGGGCGCATTGATATGCTAAACACTGGCCTGCATGGCAAACACAAACACACACACACACACACACACACACACACACACACACACACACACACACACACACACACACACACACACACACACACACACACACACACACACATGCAGCATTTCTGTTCACACCTGTCCACTGTATAGACACACACTATAGGGACACACACATATGGAAACACACACACACACACAGAAACAAACACGCATACACACACACATACAAACACACGCGTGTGCACACACACACACACAAACGCACGCACACACACACAGAAACACACATACGAAAAGGGGGTGGGGGCAGGCAGGGGCCACAGGCAGTGCAGTGCCAACACTTTTTTTTTACCCCTTAACAATTCAGGGTTTGTCAGGTGGGCCAGGGGTACAATGTGGTGGGATGGCCCCATGGTTCACATGTTCGCCCTGGGCGTGGTTAGGCAGATCAAGGCTGCATCTCTAAAGGAGTAAATGTCCGCCATCAGGGCCGGCTCTCTCCACCTACCTGTACCTGTACGCACTACTGCTGATGCTGGAACACTCCTGAGCCCCATGCAGACTCTCGATATGGAAACAGACTTTCCCACAAGCCCAAGCCCAAGACCTGGCAGGGCTGGTCCACTTCCACATGGGGAGATGTTTTTAAGATGTTTTGTATATGTATTTATTTATTTTCACTTTAAATGTTAAACATTTAACACATGAGCAAAATAAAGGGCTCCATCTCTCACCTTGTCACCTTTTCATTACAGTATGATTCTCTAAGGGCTGATTGCAAAGATTTTCTAGGTTCTAACCCTTTCGAACGTCTGATTGTGAGAGGAGGCGTATGCTAGTTGTTATGAAAAAAAAATGTGCAGTTGTTTTTTATTGTTTCTAGTTTGACATATATATAACATAATTGTTATATTTGAGTTATAGGATAAGTCTATAGGATTTAGTGTAAATAGGCTTTACATTATGGGCCTAGGGATTACTTCAATGTCCCATCCTGTGTGCCAGTACACAACTGATAACTTTAACATTGACTTTGACCTTGACTTTGAGTTGTCCGGATTGCACGCTATTGACAAATATACATGTAAAGTAGGTTTCCTCATGTAACCTAAATCAAATAACAATTTCTTAACATCCTATGAAAAAACTCCTATCAATGTTTTTAAGAATCAAAAACTTGTAATTTTTAAAGCTCAAAGCCAGTGTCTATTTCAGAGGAAGCTTCTATAATATGGTTATGACAACAGGCTTCATTGACAAAGGCTTTCACAGCTGGCCACCATGAAGGCCTCTGTTAAACAAACGCGCACACGCGCACACACACACACACACACACACACACACACACACACACACACACACACACACACACACACACACACACACACACACACACACACACACACACACACACACACACACACAGGGCCCACCTCCCCGGCGCATACACACTGACATTAACTTTGCTTACAGGGTGAAAATCCCCATTTCTAAAAAACTTGTTTGTCCCAGCATATTGCTCTCACACTCCATTGAGCCTCAATGGCTGGTATTTGGGGGGGTCTGTGTACCGCGCCGCAGGACCCCTGAATAGAGAGTGAGCCACTGGATGCTTCGGCGCTGTTTTGTGCGCGCACAGAGGGGAACCAGCGGGAGAGAGTTTTTGCCACTAGGATGTGTTAAGGCCGCGGGCGATCGGTGCATTCTGGCATTTTGTGGGCACTTCCAGTGGGAACTAATGCAAGTGGCTTGACAGGTATGTATGCGGATGGCTGTGACTGGTTGAGCATCACTGCAGTGTAGAGCATCACGGTAGCAGGCATAGACAGAGGCAGATACGGAGACGGAAGACTGAGGCAGGGTCTGAGCCAGGCACTGAAAAAGGCACCAGACAGACAAACAGACTGACAAACAGACAGACTGACAGACAGACTGACAAACAGACAGACTGACAGACAGACAGACAGACAAGGTCATACTGGAGGAGACTTGAACCTCAGGCTCAGGAGAGAGTAATTGTTTTATAATCCTGCTCTGCAGACTGACTTTCCGTATCTCGGGCCGAACAATATGATGTCCTTTCTTCTGGCCGCACTGGACAGACTCACCTACTTCCTGTCCCTGATTGCCATTTGCGTTAGTGTGTCTCACAGCTGGCTGAAATGAGATGATGTTGGCAATATACGGACTTAAATGATGCGCCTCAGACCTTTACATTATCGAACGACTACATGTGAACTTGACTTCTTCTGACATGACATGCCTCCTGCTTGGATCTGATTCCGAATGACATTGCTTGCCTGCTAACCACGTCTAGTAAGTATAGTGCACTGTGATATTGTGAAGAAGACGGGGGGGGGCTATAGTTAGTGATCTTTGCTGGCCATGACTTGAGATATCCAGACCTCATCGGACCCCTTTGCTTGTGGGCACTGAACTGGAATAATGGACACTTTTCCCATCCATCCCTAACAGGTGAGATTTAAGAGAGAAGAGAGAGAAGAGAGAGAGAGAGAAGGCGAGTGGTCTGCATCTGAGACAACGATGGAACCGCACGCTTGGCTCCGAGCTGTCCATCTGCTAGTGATGGGGCTCTCTGCTGTGATTGCATCGGAGGATTTCGACTGGACCAAGACTGACAAAGGAGCTTTCTACTTTGGGACCTTTCCAGCCGGTAAAGTAAAGAAAAAAAAGCAATGACTAGAACAGATGACTCAAAACGTTTGACATTATTACAGGACATGCTCTTTAGTGGAAAAAAAGAAAGCTTTAATGTTTCAGATTTTTTTAATCAAATGCATTTGCTTGTTTGCTCGGTCTGAGGCCTTAATTTGTTTGGCCTTTGTGGCCTATTTGGCCATTTTGTTTCATTGTACCGGGAATAGTACAATGGCGATAAATGTCTTGAAGTCTTGACGGAAACAAAACAAAAGAAAACAAAAAACAACAAAAGTGAAACCATAAAGCTTGTCTTATCCTTGTCTTGTCTTGTCTTGTCTTGTCTAATCTTGTCTGGTCTTGTCTAATCTTGCCTTGCCTTGCCTTGCCTTGTCTTGTCTTGTCTTGTCTTGTCTTGTCTTGTCTTGTCTTGTCTTGTCTTGTCATGTCTTGTCTTGACTGTGATGCTGCCCAGGGTTCTCGTGGGGGGCTGGGAGCTCGGCCTATCAGACGGAGGGAGCCTGGGACAAGGACGGCAAGGGCATGAGCATCTGGGATGCCTTCGCCCACAAGAGGGGCAAGATCACCTTCAACGACACCGGAGACTCCTCCTGTGAGGGCTACTACAAGGTCAAGGTGAGATGTGACATCATCTTCATAGGATATGTATGGGCACATGTTGTACAGTAGGTGTATACAGTAGGCCTACATATTGTTGTTACATTATTGTTACAGTATATTTGGGAATACAGCATGTACATTGGGCTAGATTGTTATAGGAAATACAGTACTGCCCCTCATACAACTGGTAATGTAATTACAGACAGTGCATTCAATCTACAAAACAACAGCTGGCCAATACCGACATTAAGCACTGGTATAAAAATGTTTCGTCTAATTCTATATATCCAATCACAAAAAGTCCATTGCATTGATAACATAGCCTGATGCAATACTAACCTCATCTATGCAAACATTTCATATTTGACCCAGCTGTGTTTTTGAAGTGTGTCCCCGATGTCCCTTTTTCAGGATGACATTGCCCTAATCAAAGACATGAGGCTAAACCACTATCGCTTCTCAATCTCCTGGCCTCGGATCCTCCCAAACGGAATCAGATGTGAGATTACAATACATGCTGAGATTACAAAACAAGATGGTGCCTGAGTGACGGCTCCGTATGCACCTCTTTGTGTTCATGTCCTCCTCTTCTTGGGTGTCTCTACAGCACAGCACATAAACGAGAAAGGACTCCAGTATTACGATGAGCTCATTAATGAACTGCTAGAGAACCGGATCACCCCGATCGTGACGCTCTACCACTGGGATCTGCCACAGGTGGGTCACACCATACTCTTTTGTAAAAAATATTTTTGGGTCTTTTTTTTTTTTTTGATTTAAGATTTTTGTAGGGGGGTCTTTTTTGACTTAATTAATGACAGGATAGTGTGAGAGATGGACAGGAAGCGAATAGGGAGAGGGACGGGGAGGGATCGGTAAATGACCCGGGCCGGGAATCAAACCAGGGGTCGGCCGCATAGCAGATGAGTACCCTACCGGTTGGCCATGGCAGGACCTTTTTGGGCCTTTTTATGCCATTATTGTGACAGGGCAGTAGTAGAGAGACAGGAAATTAGAAGAGAGAGAGAGAGAGACGGGGAGGGTTCGGCTAATAACCTCGGGCGGGAATCGAACCTGGGTCACCGGTGTAGCAGTCGTGTGCCCAGCCGATTGAGACACAGCTTGGCTGGGCCACACAGTACACTTGAGTGCCCAGACCAGTCCACTGCCAACTGCAGAGAAGTGAGACAATAAGCAGCTTTCACTTCACTAGCGAGAGAGAAGATGAATGTGCTGATGTTTGGAGCGGGCAAGATAATTACATGGGTGTGTGCTATTATGGCTGAACTATTTGCTATTTGGAAAGGTGTAATTAAAAATCAATCAAACAAAACCGTTCTGTTTCTCTTTCTCAATAGGTCTTGGAGGATAAATATGGAGGATGGCAGAATGTCAGCATGGTCAGCTACTTTAATGACTTTGCCAATTTGTGCTTTGAGAGATTTGGTAATAGAGTGAAATACTGGATCACGTTCAGCAATCCATGGGTAAGTCATCCTGATGGAGGTTTTTTTACGCTTTTGTTGATTTCTGCTAAAAGCAACACTATGAAATTGGTTTTCACAGCGTCTCAGTGATATTTCAGTGATATTATCCAATGAAAAATGGATTCGTATGCCAGCTTCAAATTTATTTCGCTGTAATGTAGTACTATGAAAGGCACAGTAGACAAAGCTGGCACAATGAACAGGCCTCTTTTTCTATCTGGGAAAGCGTTCAACCCTTTGACACATGTTGCCACACAGCAATGTAAATGTGAAGGCCACATACTGTACAATGTGACAATGAGCAAGAATTACGAGTAATAAGACACCAGCCCTTCCAATGACAGTATTCAAGCAGTTAGGGTTGCAGAGAGACGCTGCAGTAAATTGCCGGTTATAGGCTTGCAGACACAATAGTGTAAAATGCTGGTTATATTCTATACAGAGTTAAAGTAAATATAGTTTGCGGAGGTGGAATTTGCGCTGTGGCATGTCAGAAGTAGAAAAAGAGCTCCCATTTTGCCTCCTTTTCCCACAAATGTCAGGATAATTATGACTTATATCGGTAATATTGTTGTTTGGAGCTTCACCAACAATGCATGCGTGAAATCTATTATTGCTTGAGGGATCCCCCCTGCAATATTGTGTGGGAAGAGGACAGAAAAGCTATTGTGTGGAATTGCAAAACCACTGCGAGGCAAAGCAAAAAAAATGTATGGCAAGGGAAAGCAAATTCTTTGTGATTACATACCATTACATTATGGTATATTGCTGAAATAATTTTGAAGAATGGGGGAATATAACTCAGTATATATATATATATATTACATATATAATACAGTATACAGCACAATAAAATTATGTTTCGGTATCTCACAAGTGTGTCTACATCTCTATAGATGTGGATTTTTGAGTTCATCAGAAGTCCATGACTCAGTTCAGGGTTCAATGTTGTTCTTTGTCATTTGAGCATAAACGCATAGTAACGTGTGCAGAGCTCTCAGGGAAATGGAAAGACATACAAAGCTATAAACACACTAAATGAAATATTGCACATGGCGCAGAGCTGTGCTTATACATATATGAGTAATATGGCATAACTAAGTATGCATAATTTATACTTTATACTGATATTTTCAGTAGGCCTATATACTATGTGTATATCTTTCTTTTCTTTCTTCTCCTTCATAATGCATGCGTATTGTGGTTGCAGTCTGCAGCAGTGGAGGGCTATGAGACAGGCGAGCATGCACCTGGACTCAAGCTCAGAGGCTCTGGGGCATACAAGGCTGCCCATAACATGATCAAGGTACCACACCACATAACATGTCAAGCACACACACACACACACACACACACACGCGCGCGCGCGCGCATGTACACACACATGCGCGCTCGCATGCACACACGTATGCACGTATACACGCACAGGCACACAAACACACACACACACACACACACACACACGCACGCACGGATGTACACACACATGCGCGCTCGCATGCACACACGTATGCACGTATACACGCACACGTACACACACACACACACACACACACACACACACACACACACGCACGTACACACATGTGCGCGCTCGCATGCACACACGTATGCGCGTATACACGCACAGGCACACAAACACACACACACACACACACACACACGCACGCACGGATGTACACACACATGCGCGCTCGCATGCACACACGTATGCACGTATACACGCACAGGCACACACACACACACACACACACACGCACGCACGGATGTACACACACATGCGCGCTCGCATGCACACACGTATGCACGTATACACGCATACACACACACACACACACACCATACAGTATATAGTATTTTGGTACAATCCTGTCTTCATTCTGTGTTGCTTGACTGTGTTTTTCAGGCACATGCAAAGGTTTGGCACACTTATGACACCCAGTGGCGGAGCAAACAAAAAGGTAATCAAGAGCTCCAGCTGTAGAATTGAGGAACGGCTTCAATATCCACAGAGATAATAAAGGGATTGTTTGAAGTATTCTAGATGGCTAGTCAATATTTTACAGCAGTGAAACACTGAGGTTTCTGGACAATCTTATTCAGATTTCAGTGTACATTACTGCATGGGTGGGTATGGAGTGTACTATCTGATGATTTTATGTCTAAACATAGTACATTATCTAAACATCCGTATTTCTTGCCCAAAAGTCCAGAATGCATAGCCTGATAAACCAGACTAAATGTGAGATTGGATGTGTAATTTAAAACAAAAAAATTGCCGCCAGCGGGTGGCGCTAGTTTACTAGGCTACAGAATGCACTGACTTTCCTTGCTTTAATCAAGGCACTAGCCAGATGAGTTCAAACAAACCCACAATCACACAGAGTAAGAGAATAAAGAGTATAGGCATACCTTATGATGTGCTGAGAGGAGACAAGGCAGGTGCATGATGGGTAATCTCCATTTCAGGTCTGATAGGGATCTCCCTAATGGCCGACTGGGGTGAGCCGGTGGACATCACCAATCAGAAGGACATCGAGGCGGCGGAGAGATACGTGCAGTTCAGTCTGGGATGGTTTGCCACGCCACTCTTCAATGGAGACTACCCGCAAGTGATGAAGGACTACATAGGTGAGATAAGATTCATTTAGAAAAAACCCAGCAGACTAAATTGGGAATGTAAATCTTAATGTAACACCAAGTAATTCTTTCGTCCTTAGAATAATAGAAAAATTATTTCAGAGTACCTCTAGACTACCTCTGCCACCAATGTACAAAGGAAGTTGAGTGTCTATCTCAAAATAAATTATAAGGCGTTCCTCCTCCAATGTCTAGGGCAAACAAGGGCAAAAACTATTTGACCTTTGAGCCATTTTTCCAATGATGCCAACTTGATTATAACTTTTTGTATGAGAAGCCGTGGCGAGGCCTAATAGGGAGCTGTGGCCTAATGGTTTGAAAGGTGGTCTTGGAATCAGAAGGTTGCAGATTCAAACCCCATATCAGAGGAAAGAATGATGGTGATTTCCTACAACCTTCTCCATCCCTGAAGCAGCCTTTAACAGGCATTTCTCCAGGGACTGAAAAAAATACCCTGTACCTAAATAACTGGAAGTCACTTTGGGGAAAAGTATCTGCAAAGTGTAACGTAATGTCCTGGTGACTCCATGCTCTGCGTGCATGAAACTCGATGAAAAAAAAACCCACATTTGTCAGGACATCATCACTCATCAACAGGATGAGTGGCAGTCACTTTGTCAGGCCTCTGCCTGGTGCAATGTAGGCCAACTGTAATGTGTGCAGGAAGGAAGAGTGCCCAGCAGGGCATGGGGATGTCTCAGCTGCCCACCTTCAGGGACTGTAACTAATACCCTGTACCTAGAAAACTTGAAGTCACTTTGGACGAAAGCAAAGTGTAATGCAACGTATTGTCCTGCTGAACCCATGCCCTGTGTGCAGGAAGGAAGAGTGCCCAGCAGGGCATGGGTGCGTCCCGGCTGCCCACCTTCACGGCGCAGGAGAAGAGCTACATCCGGGGCACGTGTGACTTCCTTGGCGTGGGCCACTTCACCACGCGCTACGTCACGCAGAAGAACTTCCCCGCCAGCAGGGGCAGCAGCTACTTCACTGACCGAGACCTGGCCGAGTTGGTGGACCCACGCTGGCCCGACCCCGGCTCCGAGTGGCTCTACTCCGTGCCCTGGGGCTTCCGGCGCCTGCTCAACTTCGTCAAGGTATAGAGGCTACTGTGCATGAGGACCAAAGAAAAGAATAACCCCAGACCAATCAGACAAGAACAACAAATATTTGTCAGTGTGAATACATGACACACAAACAAAAATCAGGAAATGGAACTCAAATTGTATACAGTAAATGCAGTAGGCAAATAGCATGGCCTCCTTTTCCTGTGCTTTGGCTGCCGTTAATAAACGTAAATAATGGTAGAAAAACAAAGAAAAAACCATCATCCCACACACAAAAATTGTTTAAGCCATCACACACAACAACCAGGTATGGGGACGGTGCCTTTATCAGGGTATCTCAGTCGATTGATCATGATTGGCCTTCTGTATTCTGACCTCGGAGGAGGCGGACGTGTTTTTCTTAGCTCTTCCCTCTCCCTATCTCCTATCCTTCTCCCTGCTATGCACTCTGTCTTCGTCTGACTTACTCTGCAGAGGCTCCCGCTGTCTTTTTCTCCTGAATTTGAAATTAACAATGGATTTGGTCAACTGGTCTATCAACGCAATTGACACCATCTTTTCGAAGATCAAAGTGGGTTCGGGGGAGCCCAACTGTCCAGACGGGACATCGGCAGCTGGCTACGTGATGGACCCGTGGGGGAAGTGGCGCATCATGTGTCTTGCTCCGATGGACGTGGAGGACATTGAAGATTTATACATCTTTGGCTTTCTGGTGACAGGCTTGTTGGGAATTGGATTACTCTTGGGCCTGATCTACCGCAACTGTACGAGGATCGCAGCAGCTATTATGGGCCCCAAGCTGCGCGGCTTGATTGATAAGGTGGGCAGTGAAGTTCGAGCACAGAATGTGGTTGTGAATCGCGCTTTGGAGAGTTCTGTGGCTGGTCACCGTACGATGGACAGACTGTTGGAAGGGCTTGTGGCCGTACAACGCCACCTCGAAGCTATGGATCGCCGCATTGATGGACTTGTCGCACACAACCGCCAAATTGAATCGATCGGGCTGGAGGCAAAATTGTTGGAAATTCATCTGTATTTGAGACGTGTGGCCAGTCACATGCGTATCCCTGCAGAGCAGTAAAAAGGAATGCCTGCAATAACCCAAACATGAATCTAATCTGTCTTTGGCGCCCCAGCAAATCAGCGACCTGACCTAGGTCAGGACTCATCTATCTCTCCCTGGAGGACAAGCAGTGTCAGGAGACTCTGCCTCCCTACCCATCACAATGGACACCTGGTGTTTGTTTTGGACTTGCTGTGGACCAGGCCAAGGCCGTCTCTCAGGCGGATAAGATCTGGTGCACAGTGGGGATAGGACTACCCAGTGCCACCCCCCCCCCTCCCTCAACTTCAACGCGTCCTCTGTCTTATCTGCAACCCCTCTCCCTTCCCCATCTCCAACCCCCCCACCCCCACCCCCCGGTTCATACGAATGTTTGTCTCTACTGCTTTTTTTTGCTAAAATATGAGGTTTTTTTTTCATCTATGCCTTGATGTTAACTCTATAATATGAAGACATGGACAATTTTTTTACCCTCATCCTTTCCCAATGTGTATTAAACTTGAGCCTAGGTGGTGGAGGTGTGTTAGTGGCAGCGCCCGTATGAGCAGCGGCCCTGGGGTACATGTACAGTGTATTCTAAAACGCAATTTCGTTGTCAAATTTATTTGTCAATGACAATAAAAGCTCTTGATTCTTGATTCTTGATTGAATTGTTTTTTTCCGCTTGTGTTTGTTTCTCCTCAGACCCAGTATGGAAACCCAATGATATACATAACTGAGAATGGCGTGTCAGAGAAGACGGCGTGCACAGAGCTATGCGACGAGTGGAGGATGCAGTACTTTAGGGAATACATCAATGAGATGCTGAAGGGTAAGGTCAAAACCTCTTCTGGGTCACTCTGACTGACAGTGCATGTATAATTATTATCACACACATAAAATATTTTAGGATAGACCAGCAGACCACACTGAAAGAATAGGGTAGCAATGTCAACTAACTATACAACGGCCACATTCACCGAATTCCTCTTAAAACTCCTTCTCTCCACCAATAGCAATAAAAGATGGCGTGGATGTGAAAGGCTACACTGCCTGGTCTCTGCTGGACAAGTTTGAGTGGGATGAGGGCTTCTCTGAGCGGTTTGGCCTGTACTATGTGGACTTCAGGAGCAAGGACAAGCCCCGGTACCCCAAGGCCTCGGTGGAGTACTACAAGCGGATCATCAAGTCCAATGGCTTCCCTAATCAGAGAGAGGTGAGACGGAAACAATGATGTTACTGTATGTATTGTCCCTAATAAAATGGAGCATCTACCTGCAATTGGCTAGGGTTTGCTGACTGATGCTACTTAGGGTTTCCTTTCAAGTCAAGTCAGCTTTTATTGTCACTTTCATCATAGGCACAAGATATACAAGGAAAAATGAAATTACGTTTTCTCTCTATACCATGCCAGGACAAGACATATACAAAACTGAAATTTTTCAGACTGACATAAAGTGCAAGACAGGACAGGTATCCGTGATGGACTGGTAACAATGGACAATAATAAATACAGTACAAATGAACATTTAGCATTTAACGTTCAACATTTAACATTCAACATTTAACATTCAACATGTAACAGAGATAAGATAAATAAAGAATGTAAACACTAGGGCCTACAATAATAGAAATAATAACAGTGAAAGTAACAGTATAATAACAGTACAAGTGGTAGGTTCCAGGACTGAGGTAGTGCAGGTAAGGTGCAATCCCTGGTACAGTGTGTGTGTGTGTGTGTGTGTGTGTGTGTGTGTGTGTGTGTGTGTGTGTGTGTGTGTGTGTGTGTGTGTGTGTGTGTGTGTGTGTGTGTGTGTCTGTGTGTGTCGTGGGGTAGTGCAGTACAGTCCAATAGTGGAATACAAAAAGTCAAACTGTGCCGTCCAACATGGTCCTTTCCACCATTGTCTGACAAACAACCTGCATATTTCAATTAATGATTGATCAGTTTCATTCACTGTCCATGGAAACTGTATTTTATCCCCTGGATAGATCATCAAAAAACGGGACAATCAGGGAAAACTAGGACAAAGTGGCAACACTAATGTTAACTGCTAGTAATCGCTATCAATAGAATTACAATGTATAATGATTCATAATAAGGTATAATAGAAAGTTGTATGCATAGGCCCTACGGTATAATACAATCATTCTGTCTTTTGTCTGATGTTGTAACACAGGTGGAGAACTGGAGGAGGAAGGCCACAGAAACATGTTCATCTAGCAATCAGCTTCTGGCAGCAGGTACGTAATGACCCTTTGCACAGTCACCAGGGATAGATCTATAGGGAGGACAAGCAGGGCATTTCCCCCTGGGACCAGGGCCCTCCCGTATTGGTGGTGGGGGCCCTATTGTGACCATGGCAAGTCGTATGGAGGGCCCTATAAGTGTCTTGCCCTGGGGCCCTATGTGCAATTGTTCCGCCACTGCACCTCACCTCTCTGAAGGTTGTGTTATGAAGGATTATTTCTTTGCGTATCCCTAAGAGCCCTTGAGTATAAGACATCAAATCCCGCATCAATTTGAATGATAATGTACGTGGTCAGATTCTTCTGATTTACGATTTTACCACTTTGACTCAGATATACAGGCCTAGTATACGTTGGTCTATCTTATGTTTATGTGCAGATCAGCCTGTTTCAACTCAAGTATTTCCTTATTTTTTTCCATCTGGATCAATAAAGTATCTCTACAACTAATAGCTCCCTACTCCATCCATCTAATTTCCTTTGCTTACCTCTCCTCTATCCACCTAACCCAATGTATCTCTACAGTATTTTCCTCTACTCTCCTCTAACTCTCCTCTATCCTAACGTGATCCTGTCTGTATGCCATGGCTGTGTTCCAGACCCCTTGACGAGCCACATGGAGATGGTGACGGAGATCGTGGTGCCCACCGTGTGCACCTTGTGCATCCTCCTGAGTGCTATCTTCCTCATGTTCCTACTGCGAGGACGACTCTAGACTCCCTACATACAAGATCACTCCTCATCCTCTCCTGTCCCTTTACCCGCAACTGTACATCTGTACCATTTTTTTATTTTATTTTTTTGTCTTCACATTGCCTCTGACCACACAGGTGTCCATTTATTTACCAGAATTGTATAAAGAAGAAGTAGAAGTACTTTTACAAATGTAATTACAACACTAGTGGTTTGATATTACAAAGTTGAAACTATGTCATATTGTACCACTAGTGTAGTTACATTTGTAAGAGTAGCCTACTTCTACTTCTACTTTATACAACTCTGCCATTTACACGATTGCCTCTGGGATTTTTCAATAATGCAAAAGAATGTTGACTTTTAAGTGTAGCTTTATCTTTTGGCAAGGAAGAGGACGGCTCAGCAAATTCAGTGTGTTCAAGTTTATTTTTCACAAAGATGACACCCATCCGATCCCCCCTTATCCATGGTCTGGTGTAGTTCAGATTTGATGAGATGTTTGATAAGATGTTGGGTGGGTGAAAACAAAACAATGTTCTAATGGATGAAATTGTATGGGTTGAACAATAACTCACATAAATACGCAATGCAACATGTGCATTTTTATTGGAAATATAGAAATAGCGAAACCCTCCTGTCAGAGCACCATCCATTGTGTAAAAATACACCCAATTATTAAATGTTTTTAAAACGAAATGTCGTCACTGGTTTATTTATTTATTGTCTTCTTAGAGACACAGGAATGTCTGTTAAGGAATTTCCAGGTTGAATGAGTCGGTGTGGCTATAATAAAAATCTGGGGCTGTAATAAGCTAATGAAATCTGCTAAACACACCCAGCCCAGTAGAGGGCTATCGTGTGCATGTTGGCTGTTTGACCACACACGCACTTCCAGGAGAGCAAGAACCGGGAAAAGCTGCCGCTCAATCAAGGTAATAAAGAAGATAGTTTTAAAAACAAATGCAAGCAACTTTAGGAATATTTCTAATTGATGTAACACAATAGTAAATGCCCAGTTGACATGCGATATTGTTTAATCTCAGACGGCAAGGTATACTGAAGAAATAAGAAGGCAAGATTAGCCTCCCGCCTTTGGACTTGCCTAAGGTTAGCTACTTAGCAAGTCAAGTGCTTTTGCATTGACTCCTTTTATTACTTACTGAAAGTGATGTCGTTGTCATAAAGACTGTTCACTGCCATGTATATGAATAACATTTTTGTTTTCCCATTAGTTTTGGTCATGATATCGAATATGGTCCCAAACAGGTACTTTTAGCTAGCTGCTGTTGTTTGGCTACCTACAGCAGGGCTATGTTAAATCCGTGCCCATCCTCCAGGACCCCCACGTTTGTGATTAATCAGGCAGCTTGTAGTGCTAGACTAGTTGTGACAGGCCTAGTGTGTCGTTATTGCAAACGTGCTGGCATATTGGACTAAAACCTGTACTAGAACCTTGCCGCTTTCCTTTGGTGTGTAGTGTAGTTAACGAAGTTATTTTCAGTAAACTGAAGTCTCCTCAGAATGCTACAACTGCTGTGACTTGGATGAAACGTCAGACAAATGCCGTTTTGTTGTCATCATCAGGTGTCATCCTCAAAATTACGCACATATATACAATTTCTGTTCTGCCTAGTTCTTAACCATGCATCAAGCTTCCATTATATTAGATATGTAATGTAATGATTCTCCCAGGGTACTGGCTAGCTGAGTTGACAAACCCACCTGTTTGTTGTGAATGGCCTGATAGGGATCCTGGTGCGCCATGCTTGACCCACTGGAGAATGGACTCTTCGACATCCCCGACTACGAACTAATAGAAGATGAGGCATTCCCTCCCCTCCCTCCCCCCGGGTCCCCTGGACAGGAGGAGAACCAAGAAGAACCATTTGCAAATGGTAAGAGCAGAGTGTACACAAAAAGTTAGGGATATTTAGCTTTCAGATGAAATGTCAAAACAAATCTAAAAGGGAAAGATACGATAAAAAAACGTCATTGTCTGTTACACATGAAACAGAAAATTGTCTTTTGGCCTGACTTCAGTTATTCTCACTGACATTAAACAAGACATGACAGAAGACAAGACAAGACATGTATGATGAGGCTGTATAGCTGTCACTGTTCCTGTCTAATGGCAATGAGGTTGTACCAGGAGGAGATATTGAAAGTAAGGACTGGTTCGATGAGGCCCAATTATGTATCTCCGAGTTCAAGCACAGTCATTAGCTGTTACTTTACACTAATTCACTTGAAACTAATTAGTTTTCTATCAATATTTAACTGCTAGCCAAATGTCCCTCATAACTTTTTGTGAACACTGTAATATAAAGGGTGTGTGTTACTTTTATCAGGTAAAGATATTTGAGCAAACAGAGAACTTTTTCTAACTGCTAACTTGATGTTGACCTATTGTGAAGGTGAGGAGGAGGGAGGTGAGGAGTCGAAGCTGCCCGAAGTTCCTAAGAGAAAAACCGTGAAACGGCCACAGCCTAAACTGGACTCTCAAAGGTCGGTCAGTTGCCACATGACCATATAACAATAGGCTTTTCTAGTATTTTTTCTTATTTATTAACTTTAACTAACGACAATTGAGTAACGATTTCCTTCAACTTTTTGTCATTCTCTTAAATGACACCAAACATTTTCCTGGTGTACGGTACTTTTCACTGCTTAATGTATGTGTCCCTGTTAGCGAAGGCTGACTTCAAATGTGGTTACTCTCCTTAGACTCACCTCAGAAAGGGGACTACCAGCTCTTCGAGGTCTGTTTGACAACGTTCACTTTAAAGGAAAAGGACATGAGGTAATGGACCCACTCATTTTCCTGGCTCTCTTTCTCATTATCTCATATTTGTGCTACCCCCTACTAATCTCAACTCCTAAGAACCTAACCATATAATTCGTTGTTACATGTTGACAAATAGCAGGTGAATTAGTCCTGGCTGTGTCAATTAAGATTAAGTGACTCCACCAGTGTCGTGATAAATGACATTAGTTAAAAATGCACTGATCTCAGGTGCATGTCTTGTTGTACAGTACGAGCTGATTTTGTACGTTGCTTTCTCGACTGCATCATGATTGCTCTTTGATAGGTCCATCTCGCCATGGAAGTCACATGGTATACATATGGATCAGGAAAAAATAGGTTGCTTCTACTATATTTGTAAGGAGGTTTGCTAATTTTTCTGTTGTGTTTTGTTCTCTGCACATCCAGGCGGATGATCTGCGGGTCCTGATGCAGAGGATGGAGAACTGGGCCCACAGGCTCTACCCCAAACTCCAGTTTGAGGACTTCATCGACAAGGTTGAATCCCTAGGAGCCAAAAAAGATGTTCAGGTGAGCTCAATGATGTGCAAGACAAACTAGTACAGTGAGTCCAATAAGTATTTGAGCCCTTGCTGATTTTGCCGGTTTGCCCACAAATAAAGACAAGATCAATCTATACACATAATGATAATATGTATTCTAACATGGAGAGACAGAATATCAAAAATAAATTCCAGAAAATAACTTTAAAGAATATATATTAATTTATTTCTATTTAATTGAGCAAAATAAGTAGTTGACCCCTCTAGCTAAAGAAGACAAAGTACTTTGACGAAGTCTTAGTTCTCTAGCACAGAGGTCAGATGCTTCTTTTAGTTGATGACAATGTGCATACAGTAGACAGAATTTTTGCCCATTTTTCTTTGCAGATTATCTCTAAAACATTAATAGTTTGTTTGTGGCTGTAGCTTAGCAAATGGGAGGTTCAGTTCCCTCCATAGAATTACTATATTGTTAATGTTTGGAGACTGTCTAGGCCACTTTATGACTTTAATATGCTTCTTCTTGAGCCACTCATTCGTTGCTTTGACTATGTTGCATATTATTGTCATGTTGGGAGATCCAAAAATGGCCCACCTTCAGTCTAGTGGTGGAGGGAAGGACGTTTGCACTCAGGATTGCACGTATAATGATACCACTTCCATGCATGATGGTGAGGAAGGTGTTCTTGGGATCATAGACAGCGGTTCTCTTTCTCAAAACACGTCGAATTGTGTTAATGCCCAACAGCTTGATTTTGGTTTCATCTGACTACAGCACATCCTTATCATATCCTAAACCAGTCTGATATTCGTTGGCAAACCTCAGGTGGGATTGCACAGGTTCCTTCTGAAGTAGAGGTACCATGTGTGCACTACAGGATTTTAATCCTCTGTGGCATTAAATGCTACCAATAGTTTTCTCATTGATTTTGGTACCAGTAGCTTTGATATCATTGCCTTGTTCATCCCGTACAGGTCTAGGGTGCTTTCTTTCTGTTCTCATGATTATCGAATCCCTACAAAAGGTCAAATCTTGTATAGAACCCCAGACAGGCTGATGGATGGTCATTCTGTATTCCTTACATTTTGGAAGAAATGCACCAACCACAGACATCATATAGGAAGACTAGATGCGTCGTCCGCGTTCCCGTCATGCAAGTCGAACGTCCGCGCATGGCGGTCATGTTAGCGCAGCCTGCAGGCTCAACCAGTTGCAGTGAGTTTTTGGTGTTGTATACTCTTCAGATGGCCATAATTCCCTCAAATTTATATCGATTTTCGAAAAGGTTGTTTTTTTATACAGTATAAAAAAATCCAAACGAAAGTATATGTTGATACTGCATAGTGATGCATATTCACATTATTATATTATATTACATTATATTATAATGTTCATAGGTCTAAAATCATGTATAATATAATTCAGTAGGCTTATTCAGGTAATTAAATAGATCCCATAAACAAATGCACAAAGTCATCTTTTATATTTTAAGTAAAATAACAAATAAACGTTCACTTGTAGTCTACATTCTACTTTGGTTTCGACAGCTCCACCTTGTGTTCAAAATGAGTCTTGACGCTAAAACCATCCAGATAGAAGTAACTTGTTGCGCTGTAGGCTAAATCTCTCTTCCAGTACGTCATCTCTGTCGTCTATAATTTGATGCAATGAATTTATCCATGCCGTCAACGTAATGCACAGCAATGGTTAAAATGTGTATTTGCTGTAGGTCTATCTAATTTTTTGGAGGGAAGCATATGCCTCTCTTGGGCGTTTTACCCCAGTCTACACTTAAGTTTTAAGGAGCCCTACCATTTATAAACACATGTCAATATTTCAGCGAAGCAACAGTATACAATTTTAAGTATCCCAACGTTTCAACTCTTCAGTTTACTTCAGGTGTAACGGAGGGTCTGTGGAGAGTTTAGGCTGCGCTAATATGGCCGACCTGTGCGGACGTGCTTGAAATACGCGATGACGTATCTAGTCTTATTATGATGTCTGTGGCACCAACAGTTGGGTCCTTAATATCCAGTCTCTTTCTTATGTACCCCATTTAATCTGTCTTCAGGTCTAAAATCTTGTCCCTGATATCCTTTGACCACTGTTTGGTCTTTCCCATGCTGGTGAGGTTGGAGTGTGATTGATTCACTCATACTATGGACTGATTTTGCTGATTCAATGTGTCTTTTATGCATGTTAGTGTGTACAGGTGTCTTTAATTCAGATGACAAGTTGATTGGAAGAGCCTATCTGGTCTGTGGGCCTGGAACTGTTATCAGTTGGTAGGGCATCAAATACTTATTTTGCTCAATGAAATAGAAATAAATTAATATATATTCTAAGTTAATTTCTGGATTTTCTTTTAAATATATATTCTGTCTCTCCATATTAGAATACATATTATCATAACATTTATTGACTGATCATGTCTTTGTTAGTAGGCGAACCAACAAAATCAGCAAGGGATCAAATACTTCTTGGACTCACTGTAGAGTTCAGATTGGTTAAATTACATTACATTTTACTTAATGTTACTATATTACATGGGTTAATTGAGAGGCTGCTACTTATTTGCCACTATATTAAGCTATGATCTATCATCGTAATATAACCTTTGGTATGTTGTGATTACTGTAAGTGTTGACCTTTGTGTCTCCAGACCTGTCTTAAACGAATACGACTCGACATGCCCCTCACACATGAGGACTTCATTGGCAATGAAGGTAAGACAAGTGAAGCCGAAAACAACACCATTGGTTATCATTAATTCATAGGTACAGCAGATGTGTGATCTAAAGGGAAAGATGTGGTGATTTGATCAGTCTATTAGAGCCCAGTCATATTTTTTTTTACTTCCCAGGCCTAATGAGCCAATCAGAAGAGGTGGAGGAGACTTAGGCATCCCATAGAGATCTGATTTGACTTGCTGACTGTCTGCACTATATTCAGGACTTGTGTCAGTGTCTGTTTTTGTACAACCTCGTCCAAATGTTATCACACGCACCCTTGAGGTTTGGTAACTTTTAGAAGATTGTTTCCAGTTCAGAATGCACGGCTCTCCGCTATCCAGTCAGCTCAATCCCAAGTCCCATGTTTCAGAACAAACGTTCAATTATTTGAAGCAGTGCCAAGAATGGCAGCTGCAATTCCTCTCTGGCGATGTCATACACTAATATTTAATAAACCTATTTGAAGGCCTTTTGAAGTTGTGAAATTAGACCGGCATTAAATCATTAAATCCATTCTTCCTTTACATTTAAAAAAAAAAAACTTTGTTATATTTTTGTTTTTCAGACGAGCAGCCACAGCAGGATCGTGTTCCCGATGACCCCTTTGATGACATAGCGTTCCCCGACGGACCCATACATTCTACGCCCGCCCCCGTCATCCACTCCACGCCGGCCCCCGTCATCCACTCTACGCCGGCCCCCGCGCCCGTGTCCCTATCTGAGGAGCAGCGGCAGCGCATTGAGCTGAACAAGAAGCAGGCCTTAGAGAGACGACTGGCCCGAATGCAACAACAGCAGCAAGGTAGTGCCCTGTCAAATATATTATTTTTGCTGACGATCAATGATAATATTAGAAATGTAGTAAAACAAGATCAACAGACCCAAGTCATATGCAAATGCTTACAAAAGCAAAACTGTTTCTGACGGATGAACTAACATGTGTCTAAAAAGATGACAATTCAAATCCTAGGTCGTCAGTGGATTTTCTTTAAGAAATGTCAATCCTCTTTGAGTATACATTCCAAATCCATGTGTCCTGATGATAAGCTTGATAACCAACCATGATGGTGTATGGCTTTGGGATTCTCCTCTACAGGTGACAGCCAGTTGAACACCAGTGCTGCTGAAGGGGAGGGGCCATCCACATCCAGTAGTGCCTCCTCTCAGGCCAATCAGGAACCACAACAGAAGGAGCCAGAGCAGGAAGTGGATGCAGAACAGGAACAGGACAATACAAGCTCCACCCCCAATGTAGCAGCATCAACAGAGACCTCCCCACCGCCGCCCCAAACTCAACCTCCACGTGCAGACTCTCCACTATTTGATACTGAGGGGGACTCCCCAGCCCCGAAACTGACCAATGGGATTGAGGATGACAGTGATTGACAGCACCCATAGACCCACCCCCTTTCACCTTGCCACAGCCTTTTTGCCATCAACTCTGCCTGGGCCGCTGGTCTGCCTTGTACATAGACATTAAGATTATGCTGTAATATTGTACAGGTGCCTGCCGTTTGGGTCCAGCGGCCACAGTTCAGCCATTCTTCATCACACCACATCATCTCACCTTAATCAGTACTCTGTCGTTAGGCTCGTTGGAAATCATCTTTCTGGCCAGTTTGGCTTCCTTAAGTCAATTGCCGCATTTCTGACGGTGCATTGCTGCACAATCTGCGCATAGCGCATTTCAATGCATTTTTTTCTAACCAGAATGCATTGTAATTTTGCATTGCACATGCGTGCTGCTCAGATTGCGCAGAAATGTGCTGTCAATCACGAACGCGGCCAAAGCAATGTGTGGACTTCAATTGGTGACACTTTTTTTTGTACAGAGCATCCCTTTTCCACATCTTGTGTGGCCTTCCCATCAACATAAGGTTGGCCAGAAACGTCACAATTTTTCAATCAAGTCCAGAAGCTTTGAGCTTGCCAGTCAGACAATTTCAAACAATCCTATTCAGTACCAAGCCAAACACGTCGGCAGCATCACCTGCTTTTGCAGCTCCAGAGGTATGTGGAGGCAGCTGTTGATTTCTCATTCACCTCAAAGGGCCTTAAGATGAACCTCAGGCAGACAGGCTGCAGTTGGTTCCTCTGCTGCCTGAAAGTGTTTGTGTTAGCACACGGTTGGTCTCACAGTTCAGTGCCAGAAGTGCTGCTGCCGTTGTGTATACAGTGATGCGTTTAAGAGGACCCTGAAGAGAAATCTTACAACTTTTACTGTCTTCAAATGTGTCCGAGTGGATTATTTTTTTCCCCGGATTCAGTGTTGTGTTTATTGTGTTCTCTTGTACTTTCAAATAAAGATGTTTTGTTTCTTCATGTAAGCAGCTTCTGTGTAATTTACAAGGATTTGATAAAGTCTTTGCTCCTTGGTCAGTTTTTTTATGAAACATTAAGCAGCAGGAGACTGAAGTTTTGTAATGACATAATTCAACATACGACCAGTGTTGGTCATAATTCTCTTCCATGTCATGGTTGACAAAAAATACACGTTAGGTTCTTAACAGGTTTTCAAGTCCAGTTGCTTAGAACTTCAGTTCTGTACTGTCTCATATTAATTTTTGTGTCTATTGACAACTTGTGATTTTTTTTTGCACACCTCAGCTGGCAGGTGTGTAGGAGACACATGGATTAATAATCAGACAATTTAAGAAAAAAAACTCCTGTACACTGACCATTTTCCTGTTTTCTTTTATACGGTACACAACATTTTGGTCTTAGACCTTCATCAGGTCAAGCTCAAATTGTGTGCATTTATTGAGATGGGGTAGGGCTGGGAAATGACTAGGGGTGTAAATCACAGCCTCCATGACGATACAATGGTATTGATTTCTTAAAGCAGGGATTCGATTATTTTCGATACTGAAGAATGCCCCACGAGTCGATACGATATGATTAGACTTTTTCCAATTACTTTTCCACCTCTATTAGGTTATGGGGCTAGGGCATTGGACAGGGGCCAGCGATATGATTTTTTTAGATACTTAACAATTCCCCGTGATATGATACGATCTGATTAAATCGTCGCCCGTAGGATCGATGCATCGATATATTTCGAGTCGACTATTATTTACACCCCTAGAAATGACCCAGGCCAGACTCAAACCTGTAGGTACCCATGGACATGGCAAACAGTCGTGTGCCTTAGCACCTTGCACTGCAGCATCCTCTGTCTAAGCACAGTCTTCCAGAGGAGGTAGTTGTAACAGTAATAATAAACATGAAGAGACATGAAATAGATAATGTTCAAAAATCAATTTTATTACAAACACAAGGAAGCTGCCCAGTTTGGTGAAAATGAATATTTTTCACCTCATTGTCCAATATGCAGTGCTGAGGTATAAAACTTTCCCACAGGATTAAAATTGGACTCATGTTCTTGATCCAGATTGTGCAGAATAGTATCCGCATAAAAGCAACAAAAAGTTGTGTGTACAGTAAGTCCATATTAAATGATCCATTATTTCCATGATTCACTGAGGTTATGAAAGTGTACAGTCTCTTGATCTCGGCTTTTGTAGATTGTGGGTCCCACCTTCAGCCCCATTTAGTCTCTATAAGAGACAAAGGGAAACTGGTCGGTCCACAGGTCTTTGAAAATCCAGAGGAAATACATGTTTGAATCCAACACCACTAATTTCCTATGAAGTGCATTTCATAAGGAGCAAACAAAACTTCCCTGAAATCTCATTACTGGGCAACCACCTCACTCCCCTCAAAACCACAGTTATCAATGGATGTGCCTCGGACCGCTTCCAAGTTTCTCCTACCATTCCAGTGCGTACAGGCAACCCTCCATACAAACCAGCTAAATGAACACTAGTTTTTTTAATAGGATGATGCACTAGTGAAAATGCACACATTTAACACATGTTGTCCTTTGTATTGAGCACTAGTGTAGAAGTGCACCGTACACACCAGGACACATTTCCATCCCTATGTAACCCTGAATACAATACAATCCAGCCAACACACTTTACATGTGCACTATATAGTGTTTAAGTACACACGCCCTTCCTCTATGTTGCACTGTATAGTGTACAAGTGCACACAAGTAAGGACCCATCTCCATGCCTATGCAACCCTGCATACAAAACAAACCAGTCAAAAATCAAGTGCATGCGCCTGTCCTCCATGTTGCACAGTATAGTATACAAGTGCACACCCATAAGGCCACATCCCCAGTCCATGCCTATGCCCCCACACCCATGGCCTCACAGGCCGGCAGATCCAGCAGAGCCAGCTGTGCAATCTCCTGCAGCACGGTGTAGAGGTTGGGCTGCTTGCTCTGCCTGTACTGCTTCTCCTGCTTGGAGAGTTTCCCGCGGCCCTTCTTGCCTTCCTTGGCCTGCTGGGAAGCCTCCTCGGCCAGCCTCACCACCTCCTGCACCAGCTCGGAGCGGCCACGGCCCTTGGGTTTGTCGCCGGTGCCCGCCGGAGCCTCTGGGGAGGGGGCGGCCTGGTGGGGCTTGCTGCTCACCACCTCCACACACAGGTTGAGGGGGTGGCAGCGGTTGGGCTGAACCGAGATGCACACCTGAATAAAGGAAGGGAGACATGATGACATGGGGTCAGCTAACAATACCATGAAAAAATTGTTTACAAAAGCAACTTGGGGCTTCAAGCATTACAAAATTAGCCTGGTTCACACCAGACGTTGTGTGTGTAGCTTCGGCGCCCCCTGGCGGCGCAGAGCTACACACACTACCGTCTGGTACACAGCCATAGAGCACGCTCCGTCTCCAACCAGAAAATAGGCTGAGAATGTATTGCTTCAAAATCAACGGTAACTCGCATTGAGGAGTCACAAGACAGATTAGAGACTATATTGACTTTTTAAAGATTAACAGGAAGGTTTTTGAAGGAATTTGTTGGTGAGGAGGCCGTGCAGAAGCAATAAATTCTCATTTATTCTCATTCTCTATATAGTCAATGTCAATAGTTGTGACACAAATTGTGAGCTGCACAATGTTGGAAAATTATGAAGCTAATAAATATAGTGATGAAAGGTGCCAGCAAGGGCTGTGCAAAAATGGATATTTCTAAAGAAGAAAGAGAACAATGAGTACTCACAGTGATATGGTCGAAGACCTTGAAGGTGTGTGTCCCTGTGGCGGTGGTGGTGCTGATACGGTCCAGCTGCCTGTCCAGAGTACCCCCCTGCCAGCTACAGCTGCCGTCCTCCGCCACCCCCACCACCTGGCTCTCACGGTTCTTTAGGTACACCGCACCCTTCAGACCATAACTGCAACACAGGTGCACACAGTGCCGCATCTTACTTTACATTGCCCATGTTGTGTTAACTGATTCATTTCCAGTGGCCTGAATGTAAAGCTCCTTAAAGCAAGTGTCTAATATAAAGTTAAGTCATCCACTTTTGAAAACTTAATTAATCAAACACTGTTCAACAGAAGAGCACAAAACATTTTCAGAAGTTGCAAAGCTACCCAGTGTTGCTTTAATGCCGTAGTGTAAGGAGAATGAGACTTGCAGGACATTGCCAAAGTCACCCAGAACTGCCAGCTAGCACACTGGTGCTATGGGAACCATCACATGGGTGCCGGTTAAGAGGACGTCCCACACTAACATTTGTGGACATACTCAAGGAGGACGCCGGAGCCCTGAGTACCAGCGAACTGAAAAGATGTATGGAGAATCGGGATGACTGGAAACAACGATGGAAGGCTCGTCTGAGGACGACCTAGAGAGAGAGCCTTACCTGGGCACAAACACCAGCATGCCATTGGCCCTAATGGAGTAGATGACGGCGTCAGCAGTGCAGCGCTCGTCAGTCAGGGGGTCCTTGTCCCTGAAGTACAGGGACTGAAACAGCTCTGTAGACTGCTTCTGAGCATGCTGTGCTGCCTGTAACACAAACACAACAGTCCCAAACAGCCACAACGGCTTTTGTTATTTACAAATAGTGGATCAAGAATGAATTACATTTTACCCTATTACAACTCAAGATGGCAACTTAAAAAAAAACATGAAAAAAAAATTTAGGAGGCATTTTGGAAAATCTTTATGAAATAGAACAGCAGATGCTTAGGACAAAATTGGGCTCTCATGGAAGAAACACCTCACAGACAGTTAAGAATAAGACCAGCATGATCTCCAGAATTCCGTGCTCCTGGACACGGATGTTAAGGACACGAAATCCGTGCCCAGGAGCACAGATTTTGCAAAAATTCCATGCTCCTGGACACGGAATTGTTTTCCATGATGGAAACACAGAACTGCTCTCTCTATACTCCCACAACTCTACGTTTCCACAGTCTTGTGTTTTCTCAGGATTTTTCTAATTTCAAATATTTTTTTCTCAAAAAAATATTTCTTACAGGTTAGGGTTGGTCTGGGCACAGCTAGTATTCTTCCATTCATTATATGAATTTGACAGCCTATCAACCAACTGGAAAAGGTATTTCTCATAAATATGTCTTTAATGACAGGTTAAGGTTAGGGAATGTTTTGGTCAGGGCACAACTTAAATTGCGATAGCATCATTTTGTTTAGGATTAGCATTTGGTATGTATTTTCTATGCTGTGGGAATATAGAAAGCACTTCCGTGTGCCCATCACGGAAAACAATTCCGTGTCCTTAACATCCGTGTCCAGGAGCACGGAATTTTGGAGATCAGGCTGATAAGACTCATACACAGTGGCGTAACAACTCGGTCACGGGCCCCGGTGCGAGTATCCAGCACGGGCCCCCGGAGGTTGTGCTAATTTTAGGATATTTTATCTAGCCATTACGGGTGAAAGGGTGGGCTATTTTCTTTGCAATTGCAACAGCATCGTGAATGCTGCAACGATGTGCACATTTACATCATAGAGTATTTAAGTTATCTGTCCCAAAAAAAACAACAACAGGACAAACGCAAAGAAAGGCTTTCGGAATATGTGTCTAGAGACCGGTTGAGACAGGGACAGGGGGCTGCGTGTGTGCTTGCGAGCGCACGGTGCCTGCTGACAGCAGGCTACACAGACGAGGGAGACAACCATGCTGATCTTAAGCACCCCAGTTTAAACTTCATTAAAAAAAATAACACTAAGGACTTAAAAGATAGATAGCACAATCAACAGAATATGCCTTCATAATGATTTCAATATTCCACTACCCCACATACACAAGGTGCCATTGCAAAGTAGTTTTGCGTCCTTTGGCATCATCAAATAACGGCACAATATGCAACGCTGGTTATGGAAGACGGTCCCGGCTACCAAAAACATGGGAAAAGATGGAGATGGTGCATGGGACTGTACCAAGGAGTGGATACACGACATCCAAGACAACCATGACAACACATTGGTGACAGCCCACCAGTAAAACATACACAGATAGAGCTCTACACACGCACACAGAATCGTCCACTTATTTAGATTTCTTTCTCCCCTCCCTAGTCTGGCTAGTGGGAGCGAGCCGACCGGGGAGCGTCCTGCGTTGGGAGCGACAATCAGGGAATCCCCTAGCTGACAACTCCAGAGTCCACTTCGTAACATAGCCAAGCTAACAGAAGAACTTAACTTATATTATGCTAACAGGAGAAACGCTAGATGATAAAAGGTGCTGTGGAGGTGCTGTTAGCAAGTCAGCACAACTAGTTGTCAATTGGAGAACACACAACTAAGTTACAACGCTGGGAATAACTACAGCAATACCGCTGTCACAGATTACAAACTAGAATGGACACCGTTAAAAATGTGCCTCGTCTCTTTCGTTTAGCCAGACCCTGCCGAACCTAGACTACTGGACTAGAAAGTGACAACAATTGGAAAATACCTGAAGGAGATGAGTGATATGAAATCAATATAATGCCGCGGCGGACATTATTATAGGGAAACCTGTCCTTACCTTCTTCGTAGCGTCTTTGAAATCTTCTCAGATAATATCCATAGGATGTTCTTGCTAGCCAGTAGCCATCTCTATTCTTGGCGAATGAAGTGACTAAACTCATTTTATATTCCGCCTTCAAGAAAGCCAACAACGCATAGCCTACTACTACAACATAGATAAGATGAGAACAAAAGAGTCCACGTTCGACTGACCAGCATGTATTTAATTTGGTAAGGGAATCAATCATGTGGTAATTCCAAACAGAACGTTACCACTGGCGACTCGCGCTCCCTGTTTACATACAGCCAATGATAGTGTATGAAAATATATATCCCACAATCCCTGGCCGCAATGTAAAAAATAAAATGCAGCGTTCATGTGTTACCTTTATTGCTATTTGAAACATTTGTCTGAACAATTTCACTGCCCATGTAATGACCTGTAGCAATATAGTAACTAAAAGTGTCAATTTGCAATTGATTTAATGCTCTAAATTCCCACCGTCTTTTGGGAGTCTGACACGGTCTATAAATAGTGTCTGGCCAAAAGGTTAACGTAGCGCCCAGGATACAATGCCTATCCATTTTTTGACCCGTTACAAACGGGTATAGAAATGCATGGGGGGGGCCGCGATCCACTTCGGAGGGCCCGTTCGCGGGCCCCCCAGTGGTCGCGGGCCCCGGTGCGACTGCACCGACTGCCTATAGTTACGCCAGTGCTCATACAGTATGTCTTAAAATGGACATTGGGGACCTACAGTATGTAGTTGAGGTCTACTCACTCTGTTCCTGTTGTTGATGTGGTGAGCCAGCTCCTCCTGGTCCTTGTTAGAGGCCAGAGCTGTGCTGGGCACCTGCTCCGTATCCTTATCAGCAGCAATGGCCGCCATCAGCAGACGATGCACAATGATGTCGGCATAGCGACGGATGGGGGACGTGAAGTGAGTGTAGCGGTCCAGAGCGAGACCTAATGATATCACATAAACATACAGTGCCTCCAGTTTTTCGCGATTCAGCGATCGCGTGGATTCATGCAAATTCAATGATATTCCGCATAATTTCACGATGCCGCGTAATTCCTGTAAAGCCGCATTTTTCCCGCAAAATTTCAACATTCTGTGGAGTTTATTGATTTATATTTTCGTCAAAAAAATAAAAATGTGACTACAATACCACCGGAGACGAAAACCAATACGAAGCATTTTTGTTAATATGTCACAGAAACATTGAAAAAGAATTGCCTGCCTCGGAAGTCGCGACCCTCATCTCAGCTGTTCCGCGTCTCTCCTCCCCTCCCTCACATATACACGCAGGCGTTAGGCTATGCTTGCGGAACTTCTCCACTCTCCCCTGTTGCTTTCATGAGCATGCTACCCGACGGTCGTTGTCTGATCTTTTTTCAATGTTCGCTAATGATTGTAATTTAAGGGTCTATGTCTATGCGTAGGCACAAGCCTTCTGATAACAATCACTGTGTGCCGATCGCAAGGTTTCGGAAGTGTGGAGTTTTGCAACTTGTTTCAGTCAAAGACACCGAGATAGGAAGTGAACGGCCCTTCCACGCTTTCACTGTGTTATTGCAATGAAGTCTTGCGAATCCATGCAACCATGCACACAACCATGTCAACGAGAGCGTTTATGCCATCACAACTTTGCATCAAGCAAATAATATGCAACAGCTTGCAATACGAGCACGAGAGAGAGAGAGAGAGAGAGAGAGAGACACGCGTCTTCCAACAGGTGACATTGTAACGCTTGCATACAGCCTGGCTACTGTACCCCGCTAGGCTAGTGGTAGGCTATACGGTACCCACAAGTATTTTTCCATAACGCGCTGTCCCGTTTTCCCCCGAAGTCGTTCTAAAATATCGACAGAGATTTATGAGTGTCGCGGCCATGATTTTTTTTTTACACATTGGACGCACTGGCTAATAAGACGCTCTGACAGCTTTTGACAATATTTTATTATTCTATTATATAGGAAGTGTGTTTCTGAATCTCTCTCTCTTTTGTCTTAAGCCTGCTTAGACTGATTGTGGTTTTCAGTTACCAAAAAAACCCAGAAAGGGATGCAAAATCTTTGCAAAAAATGAGAAAATGCCGCAAAATCTTTGCAAAAAATGAGAAAATGCCGCCACAAAATCAGACATTTTGACCGCAAAAAATCACAAAATCCCAATGCAAAATCCTTGAGGGACTGAACATATCACACAAATAAGATAATATAATACATACTACTGCTGTGTGAACACCGTATAGGATAAAATACCAACCAAAAAAAAATAAAAAAATCGGAAAAAATAAGTATTTAGTGTGCTTTCAAATTTTCTAAATGTCGTCTGCTTTCACATTCAGAATAGAGAAATTATGGGCATTACTGTAGACATTTTTTAAGTGTTCTGTAATAACTATTCATTCTCTACCACAAAGGTTCTCTTGGAATGCCGAATAAGCCAATCATGATCAAGAACCAAACACACAGTTTTTCATTCCGTTTTTAAACTGATTATTCTAGAAGACTCCGTTACCGTAGTGGTAGTACTGGTCCTCGGCGCATGCTCCAGTGGAGAAGTAGAGGGCGTTGGACATGGCCTGGGTGGCCATCATCCTCAGCAGCCGGTTCACAACGGGGTCCTTATGGTCCACAGCCTGGTCTAGAGAGTCAGCAAGAGCCTTATTGGACCTTATTGGGAAAGAGGACACAGGGATGGGAACACACATGGTCACGACAGGTACACAGGGACGGATCAGACTTCAAACATGGGACAACAATATTCTACACTGTATGGTATGATCAGACTTCAAACATAGAACAAGGTGGGAAAACAAGAACAATACTGCCTGCATGTGGCAAAAATATTTTAAATTGGACAGCATTAGTAGTTTCTAGGCAAAATTAAGTTCTTGATTATTAAGAATTTCCAATACTTCTTCAACTACAATCCATAACTACATCCTAAAAAAACAGAATACCAATTCCAGTGCAAATACGTAAAAAGAAAGCAATCTCTACAAATAAAACAATCTGTAATAATTGTTTGTCATAACTTCTGTGGCTGGTTGGAGGCCTTACTTGGTGTCGATGGTGAACCCGCGGGTGCGGGCGCTGTCCTGGAGCTGGTTGAAGAACTCCTGCCTGGGGGGCGGGTGGTGGCGGAGCAGGGCCTGGTGGGGGAAGCTCTCCTGGATCTTGCGCGCCACCCAGTGGTTGGCGTAGATCATGCACTCGGCCACCGTCTCGTGCACCTCCAGAGGCTGCTTGGGCACCAGCGCCGTGATGTTCCTGCTGCTGTCTAGCTGGGCTCGCACCTACAAATAATAACATGGAAATAATAGTAAACATTTTAATAATTAGGGATGCACCGATACCGATACTGATATCGGTACCCGATACTATTCATTATACTTGTACTCGTACTCGACAAGCACTTGCCGATACCAGGAACGATACTGCTACTACACAAAACAATGCAAAATCTTGTCACGTTCTGTGGACTTGAAAGCAGCATGGAAAAAAGGGCCACCTCATACATTTACTAACATTTAAATCTACATGGAAATGGACAATAAAAATATTACAGGTGGAAAAAACAAGGCCATGCATTTATTTTCATTGTATTTTGGTGGTAAAAGGTATCGGTATCGGTACCCGGTATCGCCAAGTACACACATTAATGTACTCGTACTTGTATCGGTTTTCAAAAAAGTGGTATCGGTGCATCCCTATTAATAATAATCATCATCATTTGCCAATCCTTCCCCGACTCTCTCTCTCCACTCATTTCCTGTCCCTCTCTCACTATCCTATCACTAATTAAGGCAAAAAAAGCCCTTAAAATAATCATCATCATCATCATCATTGTGATGTTCCTGCTGCAGTCCAGCTGTGCTCGTACCTACAAATAATAATATAGAAATAATGGTAATCATTTTAATCATCGTCATCCTCATTAACATCATCATTATTGTATCTGTATGGTTCAATTCATACAACATGCAGCATAAAGTGCTTCCTTCAAGCACTGAGGGACCAGAGCTGAGTAGGTCCCTTAGTTGAAGGACAAAAGTCTTCGCACTCGCTTAGTTAAGTTGTTTACAATTACCGGTGAACTCTTTTGACACAAGTTAGCAGGAAATTGTATATAAGGGGTGTGTTTTATGTGTTTTTGCGTCTGAAGAGGGTTTTTTTTTTACCAGAAACGTCATGGCAAGATAAAACTAGACTGCCTGTGCAGTCGCCTTCGACTGCTTAAGGTATATCCCCGAAACGCGACGCTTCCAGTCCCCCATCATTCCTACCACTCCCGTCCACCATTTCGTAAACGTATATGATACATACAGACGTGACATGACGTGCATAGGCTTAAAACCAAACGGCTATTGTGAAAATGAGGCAAAAAATGGGGCAAATGGTAATACTGTTTTAATGGTTCAGTGGATATACCACATTAGGTACAGTGTAATAACCAGTGTAACAATATTTAATACAATGTAATACCAGTGTAACTCCGCCATTTTGTTAACTTACATCATGTGTTTGTGCGTAAGTGGTATTACATGGTATTGCATATTGTTACACTGGTATTACACTATATTACATGGTATTGCATACTGTTACACTCGTTATTACACTGTACCTGATATTGCATATTGTTACACTGGTATTACACTAGTATTACATGGTATTAAATATTATTACATTGGCTATTACACTGTACCTAATATGGTAGATTCACTGAAATCGTGAACCATTAAAATAAGGTGTTACCGGGCAAATCAATCCACCCAGTCAGAAGTTATGGGCCAAATGAAAATTCCGCCATTTTGAAAGTGTTGTCTTCCAAACTCGAATCAGTTCTTGAACCTACCCTAGAGCATTAACACACAAAATCTGGGACAAATCCATCCACCCGGTCAGTAGTTATGGGCCAAACAATAATTCGGCCATCTTGAATTCAGCCATCTTGAAAGTGTTGACCTCCAAACTCGAATCAGTTCATGAACCTACCCTAGAGCATTCACACACCAAATCTGGGACAAATCCATCCACCCGGTCAGAAGTTATGGACCAAACAATAATTCGGCCATCTTGAATTCAGCCATCTTGAAAGTGTTGACCTCCAAACTCGAATCAGTTCATGAACCTACCCTAGAGCATTCACACACCAAATCTGGGACAAATCCATCCACCCGGTCAGAAGTTATGGACCAAACAAAAATTCGGCCATCTTGAATTCAGCCATCTTGAAAGTGTTGACCTCCAAACTCGAATCAGTTCATGAACCTACCCTAGAGCATTCACCCAAAAAATCTGGGACAAATCCAAACATCCGTTCAAAAGTTATCGCGTTAACACGAAAGACCTTACGCGGCGGCGGCGGCGGCGGCGGCGGCGGCGGCGGCGGTGCACGCAAAACCATTACATCCCCGACGCTCCGCGTTTCGGGGATATAAATATGCAGGAGCAAAAAATCCTGGTTGACGCTGACTTTTCTCTTTTGCCACAATACGGCAGGAACACATAGAGTGGTAACACCTCATGAACGACACCTGTGTTTGCTCCAAGTGCATGAAGCCGTTTGGGAGTTTGACAAGGTGACAATAAAGCAAAACAAAAGTTATTTTTTGCACTCTCGAAATACAAAGGCAGGCGATATTACTGTACCTCCACGCCCTCCAGCTCCAGAGCCCCTCCTTGGTCGCGGTGGGCACGCAGGTGTCTGGCCACGCGGGTCAGCTGACGCAGGGCCTCCAGAAGCTCCACCCTCCGCTTACTAAGCTCCGCCTCCGAGGTTCCATTGGCCTGGAATCAAAGCCATAGTCAGAGGGACCGTGCCGTATGTGATCAACATTGCTGAAACATTATGCTTCAGTGAGTGCTATCATGTTGACGAGTGGTTCTTAACCGTTTGCCTGTAAGTCCCCCTTACCTGTATCTGAGATGAGCTATGCCCCCCGCCCCCCAATCTAAAATTCCACCCGTATACAAATATACAACTATAATGCCTCTTGCTCGAGACATTAATCAATACCTCCATATCTTTACATGGGGAACAAAAATGTGTTTTAATTTTGTTATCCTGTTGGATGCATTGTTCACAAATGTAACTTTGGTTGCAACCTCAACGTAGTCGTTCTGGGGACCCCCTGCAATCTCTAGCGCCCCCATAGGGGGAGCATGGACCCAAGGTTAAGAACCAATAATCTAGAAAGTCTAGAGATCAGTGGTGCTGAGCAGTGTGAAAATTGCGAATGTGGCTATTGTCAAAGTCAACATAGAACAGAACAGAACTACACATGTGCTAGGCATGACACAGGAATCAGCATTATGTTTCTCACAGCTACCATGCTTGGACTACTAGACAGAAGAATAAACATTGAGTGGAAACACAGGACAACACTAAAGTGAACAGTCACAACAAGTAACAACATATTTTATTACTTTACATTACATAACAATTAGCTGATGCTTCAAAGCGATATGTACAGGGTATTGGTTACAGTCCCTGAAGCAGTGTAGTGGTTAAGTGCCTCGCTCAAGGGTACCTCAGCCAAGGAGTGTGGTAGGGAGTGGAAGGGTCCCCGTATATTCTATATTCTACCAACCTCAGCCTATTCTACCAAACTCCCACAATGTTGTGTACACAGGCATCACAACTACAAACAAACAAACAAACACCAAACACATGCCATACCTGCAGCCGGCTGAGTTCCGGCACCTCAGCATCCTCTCCGTTGAGCAGGCTCTGTGCCAGCTCGTAGTGTAGTTGGTAGGAGGAGCGGATGAGGGTGCGGCCGTACCACACCTTACACACCTCCAGGGACGTGGCGTCCAGCTGCCACATCACACTCATCGCGTACCTGAAGACATAATGTACAGAGCAAACATACATGACACTCATCACATACCTGTAACGTACACAAAAGAACATATACTACATGATACCCATGGGCCGTATCTGTAGTCACAAGGTACACACAGTGAACAAAGCAGTGTTAATTCAACTCTTAGATAGTACTCTGGGAGCAAATACAATCTACACTCTTTAAGTGATAAATGAACACTGCATTTTTAATGTGGATAAACATTCATCCAGACTGAGAGGAACCCACACCCCTCCTAAACCAAACAGTCACCTTTTTAATTCCAAAGTACACCTTATTTTCACAGCACAGCATGTACTAAAATATACAGTCAGTAATATTACATTGAATCAACCATGTACCCTTGACATGCAGCTTATTCTAAGACCAACCTGACAACCTGAGCTATTTCACACAGACAAAAAGAGAGGGACGAGGACCGAAAGCCAAACTAGCTAGTTTTCAGTTCAGAAATGGAAGTTGCATGCATCATGTCACAGAGGTATTTTCTTACACATTCACAATATGCTGCATCTCTGTATTCAACCTTGTTTTCAGTCACTGCTATTGGTTGGACTGTATTGTAATGTGTGTGTTGTATAGATACCTTCCTGTTACACAGTTAAGAGCTAGTTTGTCTCTCTGTACTGTCTCGGTAGGGAGTGGTGCTTGAGAAGAAATCTCCCAGAAAATGTCCTAAATGTATGGAATGTTCTACAATGGCGCATGGAATTAGTAGTGACTGTGGCGTACAGCTAGCCATGGTCTCTATGCTTTGCATAACTTTTACATGCACAACAGCCTAGAGATAGCCTAGAGAGGAGAGAGAAGTATAAAAATAAACTGCAAAGGACACAATGTGTCGTTGCTTTCAGGGAACGAACGCAACAGGGAATTAATTCACAGTCCTCCAGGATGACAGCAAGACAAAACCTTTAGCCTTTTGTTAAGGGTTTGCTCATGGCAAAGTCAGAACACTGTGTTTTTAACAAGGTGTTTGAAACTCACCTGTCCACCCCTCCCAACAGGGAACAAAGGTCTGCACTCAGCACAGCAGGCAGCATGTCATACCTGCGGTCCGCAAGGTAGTATGTGGTGGCTCTAGCAGACAGACAGAGACGGAGATGTCAAATCATAGTTCCTTTGATTTTGACAATTCTCATTCATGCAGGAACAGAACAATTGATTGCAGTACTAGCAATAACAAGTTACAATCTTATGTCGTGACACCATAAATATTAAAATTCCACTGGTGCCAAGTGTTCTCCCAAACCTTATAATTGCATGTGACTATTATATTATGTACATTAGAATAAAGTTTCACGTTAAGAAGGCCTGGGTCAACACCTTTTATCTCGAATGTACCCTTTCACAGTATCTTGCATTTTACCCCCTTTAATTGTCTTATTTTAAACTGGTTTGGAAAATATATTGGATTGTTATGCCTAAAGACATCACAAAGTGAAACCGAACTTAATACAAATCTACTGCATCTCAAAAACTACTTCAACAACTCCAAAACCTAATTTCAAGTACAATCAGAAGCCGCCACTGTCCTCTCTCATCTCACCTGGAGCGAGCCTCAAGGTCGGTTAGCGATCCCTCCTTGACGAAGTGCGTGACGTCAGCAATGTGGACCCCCAGCTCCATCCGTGTGCCGCCGGGCAGCAGGCGTACGGACAGGGTGTCATCCACATCCTCGCAGCCTATAGGGTCGATGCTGAACACCAGGTGTGTGTCCCTCAGGTCCAGCCGTGAGCTCACCTCCCCTGCCTCCACCCTCCAGGGATGCTCAGTGGAGTTGGTAGGCATCTCCCGCAGCTGAGGGGAACCACGGTTACAGACAGTCATTTATTATTTCTGCATAATCTGCATCATTACTGTCTACGTTATTCCTTTATTAAATTATCATACAGAGGAGGGGGGCACACAGGGAAGAAAGCAAGACTGCAATGATCCCATCTCAATCAGAAATTAAACCTATAACTTTGTGCTTGTGAAACATACAAACCAAACTCGCAAAGGCCAGCAATAGTCAGAAACACTTTTCTCATTAGTACAGTAACAGCCCATCTAATGTGCACCCCAAGCATGTGTGCACCTGAAGCAGGTTGTTAGCTAGGGCAGGGAAAGCAAGACACGCACAAAATATGTTTCAGTAATATGACAATACCTGTGCCTCAGAGAATTGAGGTACTTGTATGCAGTTCTCCACCAGGATGGTCTGGACCTCGGTCTCCAGCTCTCCTGACTTGCCCAGCACCCGCACCGTGTGGCCATTAGGGTAGAGAGAGGTGCTCTCCCACGAGTCCAGACGCACGATCACTCTGTGGTCCTGGAGAGCAGAAACAGTTACAGTACATTTAGTAGTGCAACTCAAACACATGTTCCTACTCTAGCCTATGGTATTTGTAAATGATGTTTTTTAACAGCCTGGCCTCAAAGGCTGCTATTCCTGAATTTCACTCTCAGATTGTTCTTACTAGCTCAACTACGCAGGAAGGTAAATGTGTTCAATCAGATAAAGGTCAATTAACCTGTGTAAAATGCACAGTTGGAGGAAGGCGACTTGAGATGTTTGATGCTGGATCAAAGTATCTGAATGAATCCCAAGTATGATGTACACAACTAGAAATGCATTCTCACAGAAAATGCTGGAAGCGGGCTTGCCTTTTGGGGCAGAGATGAAACAAAGTACTATTGAGAAAACAAAGCTAAAAGAAATCTTGGAAAAACTCCATCCACCCAGTCAGAAGTTATGGGCCAAACAATTCAGCCATCTTGGATTCAGCCATCTTGAAAGTGTTGTAGCTCTGCGTTTTGGGGATATACTAAATGACATAGATGGTATTTTAAGTTGGCTAAGGAACACTGCATATGATATAATTTTGAAAATCAACATGGCTTCGAGCGGGATTAGAACTCACAACCTCCATATCTGTAATCCAACCCCTTTGCCATTGATATTAAATGACATACAATACATGATATTTGAAGTTGGCTAAGGAACACTGCATATGATATCATTTTGAAAATCAACATGGCTTCGACTGGGGTTCGAACCTCCAACCCCCATATCCCTAATTCAGCACATTTGCCATTCATACTAAATGACATACATGGCATTTTAAGTTGGCCAAGGAACACTGCATATGATATAATTTTGAAAGTCAACATGGCTTTGACTGGGATTCGAACCCCCAACCTCCATATCTGTAATCCAGCACATTTGCCATGCATACTAAATGACATACATGGCATTTTAAGTTGGCCAAGGAACACTGCATATGATGTAATTTTGAAAATCAACATGGCTTTGACTGGGTTTCGAACCCCCAACCTCAATATCTGTAATTCAGCACATTTGCCATCCATACTAAATGATATACATGGCATTTTAAGTCGGCCAAGGAACGCTGCATATGATATCATTTAGAAAATCAACATGGCTTCGGGTGGGTTTCGAACCCTCAACCTCCATCTCTCTAATGCAGCGGCATGCATTACCACTAAGCCAAGCAGCTAATTGTCATGCATAGTCCAGCAAGACTATATTACATTAAATTGCAGAGCTGAACAATAGACTTCTAGAATGCTTGCTCGCACCTGCTCGTTAAGAATGGAATCTTGAGACAGTGACAGTTGAAATGGAATCCTTCACTGGCTGCACCTGTTGTGATTGACTGAAAGACAGTTAGTATTGAGCTCTAAACTGGGGAGAAAATGAGAATGAGTTTTTTGTCTTTACAACATCGTTGTAAAAAAACTAAAAGGAGTTGGCACGTGTCCTTTTCACAGATCGGAGTCATGCTTGTGATCTCTCTAACAGTCTTTGAATGAAGTTTATAGGTGAAAGGGTTCAGGCACAAATGGACCTCCGTGTGGGACATGCGCTGATCTCTTGAAAAATGCACTTTTCGAAAGAATGGGATTCTCCATAGAGCCAGGCCTGTTTTTTTTACAAACCTGCCATTTAAAAAGTATTGGGAGTTGGGAGATGAAACTTTCACAATTTGGAGACATCCCATAGAGCTCGCTAACAACGCGTCAACTAAACTTCTAGGTCAAAGTGTTGATGTTTTATGACCGAAAAAGCCTCCTACACTCTAATCTCTAGAGTGGCGGAACTGTGGTTCATGAAGGTTCCACCATGGTTTCCAATGGGGACCCAGGCTTTCACTAAATCGCCAAAAACGGGAAAACGACAAGAGACACGGAGAAGCCTATAACTGTACGCGATCTCCAAGCCGAGCCGGTCGTTTTAGTGTTTGAACGGTGTCTCTATCTCGAAAGGCCTAGGAGGAGATCCATTTTCTATTTTACTGCTGCCCTGCACAAGACCAATAATAATAAACTAGAAATGCATTCTCACAGAAAATGCTGGAAGCGGGCTTGCCTTTTGGGGCAGAGATGAAACAAAGTACTATTAAGAAAACAAAGCTAAAAGAAATCTTGGAAAAACTCCATCCACCCAGTCAGAAGTTATGGGCCAAACAATTCAGCCATCTTGGATTCAGCCATCTTGAAAGTGTTGTAGCTCTGCGTTTTGGGGATATACTAAATGACATACATGGTATTTTAAGTTGGCTAAGGAACACTGCATATGATATAATTTTGAAAATCAACATGGCTTCGAGCGGGATTCGAACTCACAACCTCCATATCTGTAATCCAACCCCTTTGCCATTGATATTAAATGACATACAATACATGATATTTGAAGTTGGCTAAGGAACACTGCATATGATATAATTTTGAAAATCAACATGGCTTCGACTGGGGTTCGAACCTCCAACCCCCATATCCCTAATTCAGCACATTTGCCATTCATACTAAATGACATACATGGCATTTTAAGTTGGCCAAGGAGCACTGCATATGATATCATTTTGAAAATCAACATGGCTTTGACTGGGATTCGAACCCCCAACCTCCATATCTGTAATCCAGCACATTTGCCATGCATACTAAATGACATACATGGCATTTTAAGTTGGCCAAGGAACACTGCATATGATATAATTTTGAAAATCAACATGGCTTTGACTGGGGTTCGAACCCCCAACCTCAATATCTGTAATTCAGCACATTTGCCATTCATACTAAATGACATACATGTCATTTTAAGTTGGCCAAGGAACACTGCATATGATATAATTTTGAAAATCAACATGGCTTTGACTGGGGTTCGAACCCCCAAACTCCATATCTGTAATTCAGCACATTTGCCATTCATACTAAATGACATACATGGCATTTTAAGTCGGCCAAGGAACGCTGCATATGATATAATTTTGAAAATCAACATGGCTTCGACTGGGGTTCGAACCCCCAACCTCAATATCTGTAATTCAGCACATTTGCCATCCATACTAAATGACATACATGGCATTTTAAGTCGGCCAAGGAACGCTGCATATGATATAATTTAGAAAATTAACATGGCTTTGACTGGGGTTCGAACCCCCAACCTCAATATCTGTAATTTAGTACATTTGCCATCCATACTAAATGACATACATGGCATTTTAAGTTGGCCGAGGAACACTGCATATGATATAATTTTGAAAATCAACATGGCTTTGACTGGGGTTCGAACCCCCAACCTCAATATCTGTAATTCAGCACATTTGCCATGCATACTAAATGACATACATGGCATTTTAAGTTGGCCAAGGAACACTGCATATGATGTAATTTTGAAAATCAACATGGCTTTGACTGGGTTTCGAACCCCCAACCTCAATATCTGTAATTCAGCACATTTGCCGTCCATACTAAATGATATACATGGCATTTTAAGTCGGCCAAGGAACGCTGCATATGATATAATTTAGAAAATCAACATGGCTTCGGATGGGTTTCGAACCCTCAACCTCCATCTCTCTAATGCAGCGGCATGCATTACCACTAAGCCAAGCAGCTAATTGTCATGCATAGTCCAGCAAGACTATATTACATTGCATTGCAGAGCTGAACAATAGACTTCTAGAATGCTTGCTCGCACCTGCTCGTTAAGAATGGAATCTTGAGACAGTGACAGTTGAAATGGAATCCTTCACTGGCTGCACCTGTTGTGATTGACTGAAAGACAGTTAGTATTGAGCTCTAAACTGGGGAGAAAATGAGAATGAGTTTTTTGTCTTTACAACATCGTTGTAAAAAAACTAAAAGGAGTTGGCACGTGTCCTTTTCACAGATCGGAGTCATGCTTGTGATCTCTCTAACAGTCTTTGAATGAAGTTTATAGGTTAAATTTTTCAGGCACAAATGGACCTCCGTGTGGGACATGCGCTGATCTCTTGAAAAATGCCCTTTTCGAAAGACTGGGATTCTCCATAGAGCCAGGCCTGTTTTTTTTACAAACCTGCCATTTAAAAAGTATTGGGATTTGGGAGATGAAACTTTGACAATTTGGAGACATCCCATAGAGCTCGCTAACAACGCGTCAACTAAACTTCTAGGTGAAAGTGTTGATGTTTTATGACCGAAAAAGCCTCCTACACTCTAATCTCTAGAGTGGCGGAACCTTGGTTCATGGAGGTTCCACCACTGTTTCCAATGGGGACCCAGGCTTTAACAAAATCGCCAAAAACGGGAAAACGACAAGAGACACGGAGAAGCCTATAACTATACGCGATCTCCAAGCCGAGCCGGTCGTTTTAGTGTTTGAACGGTGTCTCTATCTCGAAAGGCCTAGGAGGAGATCCATTTTCTATTTTACTGCTGCCCTGCACAAGACCAATAAATAAGAAACAGGACTTAGAGATTACTATAAACGGGCCTTGCTCTGCAAGGGCCATGCTCTGCATGGTCCTTGCTCCGCAAGCCCGCTTAATAACTAGAAATGCATTCTCACAGAAAATGCTGGAAGCGGGCTTGCCTTTTGGGGCAGAGATGAAACAAAGTACTATTGAGAAAACAAAAGCTAAAAGAAATCTTGGAAAAACTCCATCCACCCAGTCAGAAGTTATGGGCCAAACAATTCAGCCATCTTGGATTCAGCCATCTTGAAAGTGTTGTAGCTCTGCGTTTTGGGGATATACTAAATGACATAGATGGTATTTTAAGTTGGCTAAGGAACACTGCATATGATATAATTTTGAAAATCAACATGGCTTCGAGCGGGATTAGAACTCACAACCTCCATATCTGTAATCCAACCCCTTTGCCATTGATATTAAATGACATACAATACATGATATTTGAAGTTGGCTAAGGAACACTGCATATGATATCATTTTGAAAATCAACATGGCTTCAACTGGGGTTCGAACCTCCAACCCCCATATCCCTAATTCAGCACATTTGCCATTCATACTAAATGACATACATGGCATTTTAAGTTGGCCAAGGAACACTGCATATGATATAATTTTGAAAATCAACATGGCTTTGACTGGGATTCGAACCCCCAACCTCCATATCTGTAATCCAGCACATTTGCCATGCATACTAAATGACATACATGGCATTTTAAGTTGGCCAAGGAACACTGCATATGATATAATTTTGAAAATCAACATGGCTTTGACTGGGTTTCGAACCCCCAACCTCAATATCTGTAATTCAGCACATTTGCCATCCATACTAAATGATATACATGGCATTTTAAGTCGGCCAAGGAACGCTGCATATGATATAATTTAGAAAATCAACATGGCTTCGGGTGGGATTCGAACCCTCAATCTCCATATCTCTAATGTAGCGGCATGCATTACCACTAAGCCAAGCAGCTAATTGTCATGCATAGTCCAGCAAGACTATATTACATTGCATTGCAGAGCTGAACAATAGACTTCTAGAATGGTTGCTCGCACCTGCTCGTTAAGAATAGAATCTTGAGACAGTGACAGTTGAAATGGAATCCTTCACTGGCTGCACCTGTTGTGATTGACTGAAAGACAGTTAGTATTGAGCTCTAAACTGGGGAGAAAATGAGAATGAGTTTTTTGTCTTTACAACATCGTTGTAAAAAAACTAAAAGGAGTTGGCACGTGTCCTTTTCACAGATCGGAGTCATGCTTGTGATCTCTCTAACAGTCTTTGAATGAAGTTTATAGGTTAAATTTTTCAGGCACAAATGGACCTCCGTGTGGGACATGCGCTGATCTCTTGAAAAATGCACTTTTCGAAAGACTGGGATTCTCCATAGAGCCAGGCCTGTTTTTTTTTTACAAACCTGCCATTTAAAAAGTATTGGGAGTTGGGAGATGAAACTTTGACAATTTGGAGACATCCCATAGAGCTCGCTAACAACGCGTCAACTAAACTTCTAGGTGAAAGTGTTGATGTTTTATGACCGAAAAAGCCTCCTACACTCTAATCTCTAGAGTGGCGGAACTGTCGTTCATGAAGGTTCCACCATGGTTTTGAATGGGGACCCAGGCTTTCACAAAATCGCCAAAAACGGGAAAACGACAAGAGACACGGAGAAGCCTATAACTATACGCGATCTCCAAGCCGAGCCGGTCGTTTTAGTGTTTGAACGGTGTCTCTATCTCGAAAGGCCTAGGAGGAGATCCATTTTCTATTTTACTGCTGCCCTGCACAAGACCAATAATAATAATAAAACAGGACTTAGAGATTACTATAAACGGGCCTTGCTCTGCAAGGGCCATGCTCTGCATGGTCCTTGCTCCGCAAGCCCGCTTAATAACTAGAAATGCATTCTCACAGAAAATGCTGGAAGCGGGCTTGCCTTTTGGGGCAGAGATGAAACAAAGTACTATTGAGAAAACAAAGCTAAAAGAAATCTTGGAAAAACTCCATCCACCCAGTCAGAAGTTATGGGCCAAACAATTCAGCCATCTTGGATTCAGCCATCTTGAAAGTGTTGTAGCTCTGCGTTTTGGGGATATACTAAATGACATACATGGTATTTTAAGTTGGCTAAGGAACACTGCATATGATATAATTTTGAAAATCAACATGGCTTCGAGCGGGATTCGAACTCACAACCTCCATATCTGTAATCCAGCCCCTTTGCCATTGATATTAAATGACATACAATACATGATATTTGAAGTTGGCTAAGGAACACTGCATATGATATCATTTTGAAAATCAACATGGCTTTGACTGGGGTTCGAACCCCCAACCTCAATATCTGTAATTCAGCACATTTGCCATCCATACTAATTGACATACATGGCATTTTAAGTTGGCCAAGGAACGCTGCATATGATATAATTTTGAAAATCAATATGGCTTCGACTGGGGTTCGAACCCCCAAACTCCATATCAGTAATTCAGCACATTTGCCATTCATACTAAATGACATACATGGCATTTTAAGTTGGCCAAGGAACACTGCATATGATATAATTTTGAAAATCAACATGGCTTCGACTGGGGTTCGAACCCCCAACCTCCATATCTGTAATTCAGCACATTTGCCATTCATACTAAATGACATACATGGCATTTTAAGTTGGCCAAGGAACACTGCATATGATATAATTTTGAAAATCAACATGGCTTCGACTGGGGTTCGAACCCCCAACCTCCATATCTGTAATTCAGCACATTTGCCATTCATACTAAATGACATACATGGCATTTTAAGTTGGCCAAGGAACACTGCATATGATATAATTTTGAAAATCAACATGGCTTCGACTGGGGTTCGAACCCTGAACCTCCATATCTGTAATTCAGCACATTTGTCATTGATAATAAATGACATACATGGCATTTTAAGTTGGCCAAGGAACACTGCATATGATATAATTTTGAAAATCAACATGGCTTCGGGTGGGGTTCGAACCCTCAACCTCCATATCTCTAATCCAGCAGCATGCATTCCCATTATGCCAAGCAGCTAGCTGTCATGCACAGTCCAGCAAGACTATATCACATTGCATTGAAGAGCTGAACAATAGACTTCTAGAATGGCTGCTCGCACCTGCTCGTTAAGAATAGAATCTTGAGATAGTGGCAGTTAAGATGGAACCCTTCATTGGGAACACCTGTTCTGATACTAACTGACAGTTAGTATTGAACCTTAAACAGGGGAGAAAATGAGAATGAGTTTTTTGTCTTTACAACATCGTTGTAAAAAAACTAAAAGGAGTTGGCACGTGTCCTTTTCACAGATCGGAGTCATGCTTGTGATCTCTCTAACAGTCTTTGAATGAAGTTTATAGGTTAAAGGGTTCAGGCACAAATGGACCTCCGTGTGGGACATGCGCTGATCTCTTGAAAAATGCATTTTTGGAAAGACTGGGATTCTCCATAGACCTAGGCCTGTTTTTTTTACAAACCTGCCATTTAAAAAGTATTGGGAGTTGGGAGATGAAACTTTGACAATTTGGAGACATCCCATAGAGCTCGCTAACAACGCGCCAACTAAACTTCTAGGTGAAAGTGTTGATGTTTTATGACCGAAAAAGCCTCCTACACTCTAATCTTTAGAGTGGCGGAACTTTGGTTCATGGAGGTTCCACCACTGTTTTCAATGGGGACCCAGGCTTTAACAAAATCGCCAAAAACGGGAAAACGACAAGAGACACGGAGAAGCCTATAACTATACGCGATCTCCAAGCCGAGCCGGTCGTTTTAGTGTTTGAACGGTGTCTCTATCTCGAAAGGCCTAGGAGGAGATCCATTTTCTATTTTTACTGCCCCTGCACAAGACCAATAATAAAACAGGACTTAGAGATTACTATAATCGGGCCTTGCTCTGCAAGGGCCATGCTCTGCATGGTCCTTGCTCCGCAAGCCCGCTTAATAAATAATAATAACTAAACAGGACTTAGAGATTACTATAATCGGGCCTTGCTCTGCAAGGGCCATGCTCTGCATGGTCCTTGCTCCGCAAGCCCGCTTAATTAAGTATTTTAGGTGTCTAAATCCAATTGATATTCATTTCACAGCATTATACATCTGCATATTTTTAGGAGAATAGTACAAATAGTCTAGTCATTGAATGTAAATATATACAGTATCTCATGGGCTATTTGGGGTATTCACCTGCAGGGCCTCAGCTTGCTGGGTGCTGATGCGTATCTTGGGGATGCGGTAGTCGTAGGGGATGACCAGGATGCGCTGCGAGTTGCGGCTCTGGGACTGCACCTCCTCCCAGGGGGGGAAGGTCACCACGTAGTCCCGCCAGTTCCTCTGCAGAATGCCCACCACTTTGCCTGCGGAGAGGAAGAGGATGGTGCTGTGTAAAGCATTTCAAAATGACGTTTTTGCACACCTCTGTAATTGGACAGGCGCGTAGGATATTATCCCAGTGGGGTTGTCATTAAAGTGTAAAGAAATGGTATGCTTTACACAGTGTAAAGAAATCCTGCACACTGTCCATTCCAGCAACAAACTTTAATACAACGTTTCGGTCATCCGGCCTTCATCAGTTAAAGATTGGAGTGAGGACGGAGTCCAGTGACAATGGTCGAAATGTCACAGAATGGACAACGGTCGAAATGCTATTCATTAAAAATCAAGGAAAAGGATTTTAAGTGTGCGGACTAATCATTCCAAACCTTCATTCGGCCTTTGTCCTGGGCTGTGCACAATTCTCATCCTCAACTACATGTTGTGGCTATGACCACAGCAGCATGCTATGGGAACCATCACGTGGGTGCCGGTTAAGAGGACGTCCAACACTAACATTTGTGGACATACTCAAGAAGGACACAGGAGCCCAGAGTACCAGCGAACTGAAAAGATGTATGGAGAACCGGGATGACTGGAAGCAACGATGGAAGGCTCGTCTGAGGACAACCTACACAAAAAGGCTCACCTGTGGGCATGGGCTGGCTCTGCGTCTGGCTCTGCACCTGGCTCTCGTCTCCTCCTCCTCCTCCTCCTCCTCCTCCTCCTCCAGCCTTGTCCTCCCCCACGCCCTCCTGCAGGGCGGTGGTGCGGCCTCTCCACTCCCTGGACGACAGCAGCTCCACGGCCACCAGGTCCCCATGCACCGCACGGTTACGGTGCTTCCCTCCGCACACCAGGATATCGCTGTTCAGATCTGATCAAACAGTGCATATACACAAAGAGACAGGCATTTGTCAGTGTGTGTGTGTGTGTGTGTGTGTGTGTGTGTGTGTATGTGTGCTCAGTTGGTACCCAAGGAGGGAAGTGAGCTTGTGGCGTGTGTGTGTGTGTGTGTGTGTGTGTGTGTGTGTGTGTGTGTGTGTGTGTGTGTGTGTGTGTGTGTGTGTGTGTGTGTGTGTGTGTGTGTGTACTATGTACCGACACAGATCCTAACATTGTGAGATTGATGATTGGTGTTTCTGAGTGGGCAGTGAGCATCTCACCTGTGTTCTTATTTGCAGAGCCTTCAAACCGCACAAAGGCCTCTTGCTGAGCTCTGTGTTTGTTTACATTAAGGATCCCCTAATGAAGAAAGAAAAAAATCCTTCTGTGAATAAATATACATGTATATGACATATTGTATGTCTAATAGCAAAATGTCTGCAGTATAACATGCTCATACTCCTATCTTTATGGACCAACATTTACAAATGATAGAACAAAATAAAATGGAAGAACACAGAAAAGAATATTATAGGATAGAATCATATGTCAATGGATAGAATAGATTGTACAGAATAAAACAGAACTACATGTACATATTGTACACTCACCTGGATGAACCTGCCTGACTTGATGCCAGCCTCCAGCACCTCAGCAGGCAGGTGTTCTGTGTACTCCCTCTCTGTGCTCTCGCTCTCTTTCTCCAGCAGGGCCTGAGCTATGGAGCAGTACAGCTCCTGGGCAGCTTTCAGGTCGGGCCAAAACGTCTCCAGGTACTCCTGCCCCACAACAAGACAATAGGACTGGTTAGGATTAGGAAGGTTAGGAAAAAAGGTCATACACAAAAATTGTGTGTTTTTTAATCCTGTCCTTTATCCTATCCTCTTATTCCCCGAAGCTATTTTTCATCAGCATAGGATTTTGTTTCACTTTTAAAATGACATGATAGAAAATTATTTTAGTAATCTCTCTATTAAATTATTTTGTAAGCTCTTCACTTTGTTGTATCCTCCTATGTATGCACTTTGGTTTGCTTCCGTTTGATAAAATCTGAAATATTGTGTAAATTAACAAAATAGTTCTGAATGACTGTGTTCCATCATCCCAGTACCTTGGTAGAGATGACGTAGACCCCACTGGTGCAGCTGCTGTACTCTGCGATGGCCTCCTTATCCTCCGTGATCATCACCACTGGCCTCAGGCCGGCCAGATGGTCGTGGTACCACACTGCAGCATTGTAGATACTCCTGGCAAGACAGAACAGTCACAGCAAAGATTATTGGATATCACAGGAGTAGTGTATATAATGTTGTAGTAAATACGATATAAAATCAATTCTCTCTGGTTCCTACAGATTGTATTAAGCTGATGTATGTCCTCTTTTGAAAATCGCTTTGGATAAAAGTGTCTGCTCTCTCACAGTAGACATCACACCACAGCTAGAACTGACTTGCTTTGCAACTTCCCAGATGAAAGAGGTTCTTAGTACCATGTACGTTTTAACCATTTATTGATCAATCTCCTAGTCCTGACAGAAGCGTTATGTGGCTTCATACTCTTAACAAAACAAAGGGATGAGCCTATTGTATTAAGAGGTTCATCCAATGATGAATGAGCATACCTATTTCGGTATGTGTCTAACATGATCAACTTTTTGGGATATTTCCTTTAAGACCTGGGGCTCACTTGCTTTGTTTGTTTGTTTTTGTCAATGTGAATCAACCTGAATGCATACTCTCCAGCAACACATCCTTTCCAATATTGTAGTGAATATTTAAGCCAGCACCCTCCAAATGCACCTGCATTAGTCAATGTCAGTGTCAGGGACACCTTTCTAACCTGCTCTGCCATTTCTCTTGTGTCTCTCCTCTCTCCCGTGGGCAGTAGGAGTACAACTGGAACTCGTTGGCGAAGTGAATGCAGTCATGCCTTGGGTCCTTCAGCAAGCTGCGCAGCCGGTTGTACAGCCTAGATAGGAGATATACGAGGATGAATGCGATGCCACTGAGAATTAGCCACAATTCAGATGGTCTGTTCTCAAGGTTCAATCATGGGAACAGCAAAGGTGTGTTTCTTCACCTTTGCGCAATGTCAGCAGAATTCATCACAGCTAAACCCATACATCCGTGGAATTGATCTACTGTATAGCTACCTTTTACATTGAGGGTGTATGTTTTTGTTACCCTAATGGGCCAAACTGCAAAAGATACATGCATCATCATGTGATACACCATTGTCATGGCAACTATCTTACCAACAGGGCAAAGAAACAGAGAGGTGAGCTCAACTTGGGTGTTACTTTACTCTTGGGGATAATGTACCTGCGCCCTCGACTGTGCTGTGCTGCATGACAGGCAGTCTGCATGAACACAATCCCCTGAAGCTCTCGGAACTCCAGCACTTCCAGGAAATCACGCACCACGCCAGCGTCAGGCACCACATAGTGAGTCAGCTGTTCGGACAGAGTTTTGCCTTCTACGCGGATGGAAACCATACAAAGGGGTTTTGTGTTGATGCAGGTAGATCAGATAAAGTATGTATGTGGCACAATGACGATAATTAAATTAGCAGCTGGTTGTATATCTCAAAACATACTAGTTCTAAATCAAAACAAATGTGTTTTTCACTCCAGGTTGAGTTGTTGAAGGCTGTGGGCGCGAAACTTGTTACCGATGCCCACTGCAGTTCTATGCATCCAACTAAAGTTAAGGTATTTAGATAGCATTCATCAAGCATATAATTTCCTTGTCCTTTATAAAGCCGCAAGAGCCCATACGACAAAACCATAATATTAGAGTAAGTAATGGCTAACTATGTAGCCAGCTAGTGGATAAGAAATTGCATTTTACCGTTCTCACAAGCAGCTTGACAGAGCTGGTTATAACAAGGCACATTCTCCCTCAGATAGTGTTCTCGGACGACACGAACTTTCCCACCACGAGAACTTTTTAAACACAAAGTCTTTTCTGTCTTGATCATCATAACAACTCAGTGAAATCTGTTGTAAACAACATCCATGCGGAAGCGCATTCAAGCGCGCGGTACGGCGACTCTGAGGGACAAAGTAGAGAGACGTCAACACACACTCACAAAGCGAAGCTAGCCATCAATCTACATAGCTGTTGAATTAATGCACACAGTGCTCCATTATTTTTGCTCAACTACTGGCCACTGATGCAAGCAAAACACACACAAACTAAACAGGCTAAATTACATGTATTTGGAATCAGGCAACTAAATATACTACTACTAGGCTACGACTACTACTAGTCCTACTACTAGCCTACTTATACTAATAGGCTACCACTAAATTTGTCTCTAGGGCAGGGATGGGCAATTATTTTGCTCCAGGGGCCATAGAATATTGACTGAAGGGCTATATCACAGGCAACTTCTGTTCTGTTGTTTTTTTATTTATAATAATACACACTATTAGCATAATTTGTTGACTATTTCATTCCTGCACATTATATGGACATGTATGGAGGGAGATGATTACAATAGCCTATGTACATGGTTAATCTCAAAAGACCCCTAGGTGTGCTGGGTGAGAGCATCACTTTGGATTCAAATGTTTTTCTTGTAAAGGCTCTGCGGGTCATAGGAAATGTCACAGCGGGGCCCCGGGCCTGGATTTGCCCACGTCTGCTCGAGGGCCTAATAATTACATTACATTACATTACATTTAGCAGACACTTTTGACCAAATCGACTTACAAGGAGGACATTCAAGCAAGTAATAATGAGCAGTAAAATAGACACTTGTATAGTTGATTTTATTTCTATTTTCATTTCAGTCCACTTCCAATTGATCTTCTGAATACTACATTAAATAAACTATTATGATCATTAAATACATAACAAAATCCAAGTAGGATTAAACATACAAAAACCCTCACATGCTTATGGAACAAACAACAACATGAACAACACAATGACACACAAGGAAAGACAAATAATGTAGCGATGAGGATCATCACATCTATAAAAGTTACAGAGAATCCAAGTACTGGAAGGTTTGTAGAAAAACATCTCTATTAAAATATTTAAGGATTTTGGCAATCTTATCTACAAAATAGTATAAAAAAATCTTCATTTGATTTCAGATGGACTCTCATCTGATGGTAAAGGTGCAACAAGCTGGAGTGGTTTGATTCAGATGGCACAGAACAGACATTTATCAGCGGAAATTTCCAGAAGGATAGTTAGACATTTGAATGTTGTCTCCTTCTAGAGTAGGGTTGTGGTATCCCTGCCCATCAAATTTCAAGTCCAGTGGTTCACCATTGTCCAACCTCAGAACTGCAAAAACAAAGGAATATAAGATTACAATAGGGCAAATCATATTAATAAGCACCTATAGAATCTTACTCTCTCTGCCTATAACATGTACAAAATTTATGACAAATACTATAAAACTTGGTCTAATTTAGCAAAACATTAATTGAAACAATCTCTTAAATAACGTTTGCTGATAGGCCTACCTGGATCAGGGTGTCCGTCTTCAACTAATTTTGAGTGAGAGAAATTCCTTCGGCCTCTCCTCTTTAGTAAAACGTAGACGACCAGACCCACAAAGCCCACAGCCACTGCGATGCCCAGGACAGCTCCCCACGCTTTATTGTTCTTCGTATTCTCTGTCTCTGATGACAAACCTGGGAGACCAAAAAAAGAAACGTTATGAGCAAGCGCAATCAGAGATGGCAACCAGGCCTCTTTGTCAATGCTCCAGGCATCTTTGTTTTTTACATCATGTGTGGGGACAGACAGACAGACAGACAGACAGACAGACAGACAGACAGACAGACAGACAGACAGACAGACAGACAGACAGACAGACAGACAGACAGACAGACAGGGTCATTGCAATACCTGTGTCCAATCCCTCTCTGGGAGGACAAGTAATGTTCAGAATATTGCATATCTTTATTCAGAATGCTTTAAAACGAGCCTTCAACATTTCGGCTATTGTACCTGAAACCAGGCGTAGGACAGAAGACCACATGCATTATTTTCTATTAGACAGTTATGTTAGTGTTATAACTTGTATGTGTAATAATACAACTTTAGGATATGTCTTATTCTGTGTGTACTCCTAACGATTGCAGCTTTGTCCTCACACTTTGTTCTCACACAGGCAGGGATTATGTAAAAACAATCTCCCTGCGAATCGACCAAGCTCTCCATTACAAGCCTAATCCGTGTGTCCAATTCCAGAGTCCAGTATAGTTCGCATTATTGTTAGCCTTCTAGCCTGCTAGCCTGACTCCTGGTTAGCTCGCGCTCAGGCCTGGGTCTGCTGCTCTCGAGTCCTCTTGACCTCGGGAAGTGGCCCCTCCCCTCTCGTGCCTGGCCTGGGAACACTGGTCCCTTTGTCCAGCAGCGGGAGGTGTATGTAAGGGAAGCCTCAGCCCCACAGCAGGCCCAGGTAGTGTTTGAAATTGAACTCCATTCACTGGAGCCAAACAGGCTGGATTTCGATGTAAAGTAAAACTCCAAATGTAGGTCATCTCATGTGCCCCGAAAGAAAGAAAAGTCATGTTTCATGTGCCTTCTGGGAGAACAGCAGGGGAGTTTTTTCTCAACCCGCATCTATGAAACAATGGATCCATAGCTCATAATAAAGACACAGGGTGTCTCATGGTATTTCTTTCACCCATTCAACTTTAACGCATCAGAGAGTGTAACACACCCAATATGACAGTCTCTCGTCAGTGCTGAGGTTAGTTATGAGGGTGTGTTGTCCAAATGTCAAAATACATAGTCACTCTCTCACGCCACCCCTCTTAGGTTTGTCAGTAAAAGAGGCAACTCAACCATGCAGCCTATTGTTTTTATACAAAAAATTGCAAATAGAGATCAGAGCAAGACATCACATGACCACATGATTATAGTGGTGTGACCTATGAACATGGCTTGGTCTGCTGTTAGGCCTATAAGCCACTGGTCAGTTTTGAGGGTGTGTTGCCAACATTTTCTCAAAATCCTCTCATCTCACCTCAGATTTTTAAACCAAAGTTGAATAAATTATGACAAATCAGAATCATAATGGTGTGAAATCTTGTCATGACTTGGGTCCAGTCTTGTAACATGAGTTAGTAGGTGTGTTGTCAAATATATCATAGACCTGCATCGTTTAAAAAAGGAGCTATAAAAAAGTTGACTAATCTTAGCTCAGTCAAAGCAATAAGATGACTTGATGGAGATAAGTTGAATATATTTTTTTGTACAGTCTACTGTGACCTCACTCTGATTTGTAATAAGGACCGGTAGTGGTAGTAAAATGGTCGCAAGTTTGAACACATGGCGTGTGTCACTTTTTAAAATTGACTTTAAAGGAAGTGAAGTGTGAAGTGAAGAGACATGCCATAGAAGTAGAACATTAGACCTAGAGGGGACACGGCAATTCGAGACAGCACTGGAAAACGGCAAGCGCATCCTCTATCCTCTGTAGGTAGACCTGTGCTCTTCAGTCAGTGCAAATCAATGAGCATGTCCACCTCTGTCAATGGACTAAAACTGTGTGAATATGAAGTGACATATCAATCAAGGACCAGATTTGAAATGTCAGGCAACCTACATGAGTCTTTAAAATACATTTTGAAATCAGTTCATATTAGTTATGTAGATATTTAGTAGCACCTTTCAACTACTGTGCTTTAATAGTGTGTCGATGGATATTTTCACACTATTAAGCCATTTTTTTTGAAGAGGTGAGCCCCTTCTCCATTTATTTACGTACTACATGGCTCAGGTCTACCTACAAATAATGGCTGTCAGGATTGCTGTGAATAAGGGGGCCGTGTCAGCTCTAGTCTAATGTTCTGCCTCTATGTACAGTAGGGGCCTTAGTCTCTCACCTCGCTCATCGCTGTCCCCGCTGCCGACACCAGCAGCTTTCCCCACTGCAGTGCCAGTAAGGCCTTCTGTGGATGTGGTGGGCTCCACCGGTACTTCTGGCTCAGCTGTAGTAGCATCATCGATGGGAATCTCCCCTGGCGTTGGCTCAGCTGTAGTAGCATCATCAATGGGAATCTCCCCTGGCGTCGCCGTGGTGGTGGTGGTCTCGTCGCCGGGTAGACTTTCAGTAACAGGTGCTAATCCATCATTGGTGTCGTTGACCCCGGCCGTGGTGCTTGTCGTCCCCTCGTCCTGCGGTGCTCCCTCGGTAGGCTGAGGAGGGACGATATCTGATCCGTTGGTGGCGGGCGTTGGACTGGTGACCTCTGTGGTGTTGCTGTTGACCTCTGTCTCCGTGGTCATGGTGCCGTTTGCCTGCGACGTGCTGTTGGTCTCGCCGGTGGGATTGGTACTGTTGGTTGACACAGTTTCATTCTGTGGAGACACCATTGGGTCGAGTGGAGCTTCTGGTACTTGTGTGGTGTTGGTGTTGGTGTTGGTTGTCACAGTCGTATTCTCTGGTCGGTTCTCATCCTCCATGGTCTCATTCTCTCCAGGGTAGTCGTCCGTCCTGACCTCTGGAATATCTATGGTGCCGTTTGTCTCTGAGGAACCTGAGGTAGTACCTGAGGAACCGGAGGGCTCCTCTCCCTCACCGTCTCTCAGATACTCTGGTGGGAATGTGGGCTGGGGGTCCTCCTCAGCAGCACTACTGAATACCATGGACCCTTGGGCCAGGCCATCAGAGTTCTCCTCCTCCTCAAGGGGTTGTTGGTCATTGTTGGTCGAGTCTCCAACTATGTCATTTCCACCGACGGTGGGGACCACAGCGTCGTAGTAGTCATTTCCATCGTTAAGTCCAGCTCCATACTCTAAAGGATCCTGAAGTGAAACGCTAGAGATGCTGTGGATGATGAGGAGCAGAGCGAATGTAAAGTCCAGTCGTAGCCTCATGACCTTTCTGTCTTCTGGGGGAAAATATTGAGAACAATTTAAATTTATTAGATTTACCTCACACAACCACCAGTCTAACTATAGCTATGCTATAACTAACTATAGCTGAGGAATTTAGATTGTATAACATAACATAACAGAGCATAACATATAGCCTTAGAAAAGACACATCATCACGTAATCAATAACTCCCAACTGTACAGTGGTGGGGTATCTTAAATACGTAGTCCTTCGCATACCACATACTGTAGGCCTACCATAAGGATACTTCAGAAGTTGAATGAATAGCTGGCACCATATCTGGGCTGTTGAGTTCAAACCTTATATACAAGTTGACATTTTCAGGTTGTCATATGAATTCATCATTTCCAATTATGTAATTGTACTGCTGTGTGTACTGCTGTGTGAAGATCCGTGTTTTTTGTACTGGCTTTGACACACCTATAGGGTGTGTGACTAGTATAATCATCTCAGTTATGTGGCCTTTCAATGCTGTTCTTCTGGTTGCACGAACGGTGTATAATACGTAGGTAAAGAATGTGGCTCTCAGCTGTGAGGACAGAAAGCTATCTGCCGCACATCACAGTTAGCCTACTTTATGACAAACAACATGCCATAAAATAGTAAAAGCAAGGCTTTATACAGTGTGCTATGTTAAGAGGTTTACTTGTACTGTAGTTGCTCTTGACTACTCTGATACAGGGTAACTTTTTGAGCAATGTTGTCAGGCTGTATTACTTGAATGGCTCCTAAGTTTCTGATGAACACAAAAACGTGTTCTACTGATCCAACTGCTCTTGATAAAAGTGTTCCTCTATAGTGATAAACAGTCTGAATGACATTTTATGATATTATTGCCCAGAAACGTAAACAAAAGTTGCCTGCCCGTGCATCATATTTAACCTCAGGGATCAGGCTATGACCTCATCGCTGTAACTATTGTGTTGAACATCCGTGACTACATTATTTGTAAAGGAATTATTATCCACACAGCAGCAAAGCTTGACATAACAGGACAATTTTTTTGTTGCAGGGTCTCAGAAAAACTGAAATGTGACCACTCACAAAAGTATTTAGGACACATGTTTTCCTTTGTGATTTTATGACTTTTGTGTTTCTAAAAGCCACAATGGTCTTTTTAATGTTGGTCAGTGTTGCTTACATCACTTTCCCTCTCTGATTACTGCAAGGCCCTGGCTTTGTGTTTAATTAACACATTCACAATGATGTAATTGGCCTGAATCATTTATGAGTATTCAAATATAATTCACGAACACACATTTAACTGCACAGCTTTTCAACTCTGAAGGAAATAAAACAAAAGACGAATGGAAATACAAAAGGGTTGGCTAGGATTAAAGAGGCCAGTGCTGTAGATGGAAATGTTTGTGGATAGCTTTGGCCCAATGCAGAGGCATCTTGAGGGCCAAACAGAAGCCCCTATGACTATGGCCAGTCCAACTCAACAATAAACCTTCTCTCCAAATATTTACGTAATCACATCAAATAAAGATGGTCAGAATTATCCAACCGAAATAAAGCCATGGATGTGGTCATGTAGGCCTACATGTGCTTTTTATGCCCTTTTTATTTCGCACTCGCACGTAAGTTGAAACTCAACCATGCACTGTAAGACATTTTAACTTCACTCTTTAAGCTTTAAAGTTTTAAAAAATCCCATAAAACAAAATGAAAAGTAAGCAGATTTGGGGAATAATTGGGATGAAAAGAACATACCTGTACTGTCTAGCGATGCGATGAGAACAGGTGCGCTGTTGGCAGAACTGATCTGTGATGGCGAGAAACCGTTTAAGCAGGAGAGGCAGAGAAGCTAGACGGAAGAGGAGGGAGCTGTGTGCAGCTCCGCTCGGTGCACTCAGGAACCGGCCTTACCTGAAAGTGCACCTGTTGGCCCCTCCCCCTGACACACCATTTAGGAGAAGTGCGTCACGGATATGAAAAAAAAAAACACACACAAAAATATCCCTCTCCTCTTCTCTCTCTCTCACCCTCTCTCCTTCTTAGAGTCAGTTCTGGAATCATCCACCGAGACTGAGTGCTACTAGTTCCAGCAGTCTTGGTGGTCTGTGTACACACCGTAGATACCAAAGCCCTTACCTACAGGTCCTCTGAGGATTCCATCTCTGTTGTCTAGGCAACATGGGGTTATGCAGGAGGGAGGGGGGTGGGTGAGGGTTGGGGGGTATAGTGGTGACACAGATCCACTTTCCTACCACTGCCACTGGTATCTCAGGGCAACATCGGGCAACAAAAGAACCCGGGGTTATTTTTAAATGGATGGCTGCGCCCTGCGTTACAGGAGTGGCTCTTGTGATTGTTTACCGTGGCACATGACTGTGAAGAGTGGCACACACACAGAGCTGAGTCACTCGGACGTCTGACGTGTAACTCGAACGCAGTACAGGTGGAAACCCAATCAAGCGTGGCCATCCTAAAGTCTAGGAATGCAGATCTTCTAGGAGGTATTAAGATTGTTGCAAAATGGAATCCTCAATAAATGCCTTTTCTGAAAACCCAATTGTCCATCACAAAAGAGAGAAATACAAACAAATGACTTGTCACGTTGACACAAGAATGAAATGCAACACTGGGTGTGCATGTCAGACTTACCATGAATAAGTGATTGCATAACTGACCACACACATAAACTGACAAAAGGACTGACCATCTCATCGTCACAATGTACTGTAGAATAATATCTTTTGAATAAGTGGTGACCAATGAAATGCAATGTTATGGAGGAAAAAATGGATAATGTATCAATTTTTAAATCAAATGTTTTGTGAGCTAAAAACATACTGTATAATTCTTAGAATAAAACGAGAAGGATCACTTCCTCTCTTCACCACTAGAGAGTGCTCTGGTCCGGCTTATTCTAGACATACCTCTATGATTCAAATTGCAGCAGAATTACAGAAGTCCTACTGCCATCACAGTCACGCAGACCTATATGCTGCCGCAATCATACATGTTCAAACCCTTACATAATAGAGTAAACTGAACCGGTGCATCCTTTAAGACAGTCTCTAATTTAAACCATATACAGAGCACGTGTAGGTCTTTAAGACTTGAAGTCTAATTGCAGGAGCTGGTTCTGCCATGCCTCCTGTCCCGTCAGCCCTCCTCCAGGAGAAGATAATTATTTTCATCTGACCATTTGTTCGAATCCATACAATCAATTCCAAGCTGATTATATCAGAATTGCTGTGAACACTGCCAGCTGTGTGTCTGTATGTCTGTCTCTCTCTGGGGCCTGTAATTGTCTCCGCAAGTGCTGCCAAACGCATGGCTTGTGTGTTATATAACTCTTAATATGGGCATTCCTCTGGCCCCGCGCACACACACACACTGGAAAACTTTTTTCTTCAAATACATGCCAACAACACATAGGCTTTATGTGTTCATTCAGCCCCCCTCCCCGCTCTCTTTACGAAGCCTTTAGTCTCTCTGGGGGCCGCCAGCCTGGCCCACAATCCAAAACGTTTATGCACGTAACAAGACAAGGCACGTCTCTGGTCGTGCTTTCCAGCTAATTTTTCTGTAATGAATTAAGTGAAATGGTGCTGTAAAGTGCCTTTGGAGGGGGAACAAAATGGTACCCGTGGGGCAGACCGTAAAGCTACAGGAGGACGACGCAACAAAAATTACCTCTCGCTTAATGAACACAAAAACACCTCTCTTGCTGCATAGAATAGAGACTGTGTACAGTTTATAGAGGAGAAGGAACTACAATGAAGTTTCTTCCTCTTTTCATTTACGCCTAATGGCCAGGTCAAAGTGTTTGGGTAAGCCACATGAAAGCACAGCATTTCTACAATAGAGCGCTTCACAATTAGGAAGTGGAGGGGGGCTACAGTGTTGTTAGTGACCCAAAGCTTTTTATATGGATATGCTTGGATGAAATAACACAAAGTAGCTGATGAGGAGCATGTTGTAAAATAAATAAAAAAATGTGTAGGAGCAGCTAAAACGTTACACCGGTGCCAAAAGCACTCCCCTGTGCTGCATGTTAGTTGGGTTCACATAAATTTCACTGGTGGAATTAAGCCAAATTCTGCTACAATTTAGCCAACTGCTGCACATAGGCCTAATGTCAATACAGTTAAATGTTATGGTTTGCTGTTTATGGAGGCCCTATTACAGAACTGGTAGAACTTGGGTTCAGTCTCTATCAAATTTAGGACGCGGAAAAGAATTGTCTTCCTATTCTCATTTACACCTGGTCAGGTCAATGAGTAAGCAACACATTTAAGCAAAGCATGTCTGCAATAGAGTGCTATACAATTAGGAAGTGGAGGGGAGTTGAAGCGCACTTACTGACTTGGCGTGCTGTTTATATGGATATACAACATTTGGATGAAATAACACACAGTAGCTGATACAGAACATGTTGTACAACAAGACAAATATGTAGCCTATACGGTAGTACAAGCTGCTGAAACGTGAGACTGTTGCCAAAAGCACTCCCCTTTGCTGCATGTGACTGTGCTGAACACATCAATCTGTTCTGTAGCTGTATAGAAATGCAGGGTTTTGTTGACACTCCCTAGGCTGTAACATCATCTCAACAGGAAAACATTTCCTAAGCTGTGGCTCTGTCATAATTTTTTGGCCTTTTGTCATCCCTGTCACATCCATCACTCTGTTTAAGCTGCATTATGTTTATGTTTTTTCCAGCCAAACTCCCAAATGAAGTGTTGGTTTATGGGCATGCTGGCCAGACACAAAGAAAGGAGACGACTATTATTCCAAGACATTGTCGAGTCTTTCCAAAGGCAGAAACCACAGGGACACAGCTGAGCTTGTTGAAAATCTATTATGTTAATAGATTAAATGGTTAGGAATGTAATGTGTCATATTGTATAAAATCAAACTTTTGAAGTTGTTAAGTTAATTGTCATTGTTAATTGTGTTATTTTGCTTTAATGGCCTCTAGTGCATTTTTTACGCTTGTTTATGTTTACGCCGGTGTACTCAGACTCTATGTCAGACGTCAAAAATGCTCAAATGGGAAAAGAAAAACAAATCACTGTGACATGTGAGTTACGACCACATGGCAGGTAATTAATCTTAGTTTGTTTGTCATGTTCATCTACATTCATCCAATTTGTATGTATTAAAATCACAGCAGATAACAGTTACTAAACAAACCAAAACGTCTTTCACTCAACATCAAAACAACTTTCCATAAAAGTACACACAGCATAAAGGACACATACTTTTATGCAGTGATTGACAGATGACTGAAAAGCAAGTGAAAGGCATAAACCTTTAGGAGTTCACCTGCATATTATGGGGGAAACCGAATACCACATGCGGAGGTTATGTAACAGAGCTTCCTCAGAGTGGGGAGTCGGGGTAGAGAAATCTATAGACCAGTCGTTTTTTCGGTCTGACGTACTGGCTAACCAAAAGAATGGTACCTCCAAGGCCCACTTGCCCATTTTCCCCTTGCTATTTTTCCGGTCCGGCTGTGATGGCTTTCCCAGCTGTTCCTGGTAGAGTTTTAGCCAAATACTACACAAACTGTGGATACTGTTAAACGTTATGGTTTGACTTTTAGAGAGGCCCTATTAGAACTTGGGGTTCAGTCTCTGTCTGTCAAATTTAGGACACAGACACCACAACTCTTTGAATGCAGTAAACCCGAGTTGAACTTGTGTCGTCTTCTTCATGGACCAAAACTGAACATGTTTATACCGTTTTGCATGAAACAAGTGGTTTATACATGTATATATTGTGGTGGAATTGTGAGACAATATTCTTGGTCAATAAATGTATAATTGGTTTAGACTGACCAAAATTGTTGAGGTTTAAGCAAGAAAAGAGATGTTTTTGTCACTTCCTCATGTTATATTCCAGAGTTAGTTACAGTGGTCCACCATGTCCCCATGACATACCTTCATCCAGAGAGTGATTGGCACGTGCCGTGGGCCTACATACAGTGTACATAACTGAATGAAATACACACTGTATCGCTCAGTGATGGCCAGGCCACGTAGTTGGGTAAATTATAGCACCTACACAGAGAAGTAACGCTGCACATATAGTATACAATATACCGCTGTTATCTACAGAACTGCTCTTCAGTTGTTTGTAAAGGGTACAAAACAGGACTGCATTTCTTGACCGCATAGTTGTTAGCAGTTACCAACTTGGGTAGTTGCAATGGGAAATTGCATTGCATCCAACAAAGTTGCTAACGTAGGCCTGGTAAGCAACTATGGTTTTGAGAAATGCATCCCAGATTAGCTATAACATTTTAAAGGGGCGCTTTGGTAGGTAGGCCTGTACAATTGTTCCACAAACGGGTAGGCTACTACTCCAGACACTAACAGCAGCACAGTGCTACACAGTGGTGCTTCCATTAATACGAGTGCAACATTCTTCACAGTCTCTATACACCCATTTTGTAGTCATTACTATTTTGTGGTCTACTCCGATTACTCAGATGAAGATTGCCTCACTTGACTGATCCACACACACGCTCCAACTCCAAACCCAGAAACTGTAATCTTTCTCCTATTACACAT
>NC_085878.1:26519950-26537450 GCF_034702125.1 Engraulis encrasicolus
TGTTTGTGCATTCGTGCATGTGTGTGTGTGTGTGTGTGTGTGCGTGTGCATGTGTGTGTGTGCTCATCAGACATGCTATAGTGACTCTGGGCTGTCTCATCTCCCTCAGAGCGACTGAGTCAGTCGGCCAGGTCAGCTGCACGTGTGGAGTCGAGACCAATAGGAGATTATTGCCAGAACAGAGAAGAGGAGAGGAGAACAAAGCAGCAGCCGTGTTCATGTAACGCAGCAATGCAGCATAGGTACTTAGAGTGGTGAGAACAGCCGTGTTCATGTTCTGCTATAGGGGAGATGTGTTTACATCAGTGCAGGAGCTTCAGAGAGGATCATCTTTCTGAAGTTTACATGTGCTGCATGACATAGTCAGTACCAGAGGCGATTCCTCTTTGAGTACAAGGGAGGCGCCGCCTCCTGTCCAAAATCACGGAGAAATAGTATGTAAACTAATGCTTTACACGACTTAATATCATTGCTATTTCAGACCCAGCTCCATAGATGCATGTGCTCAACTTAGAGATTAAACCAATCTGTAATAAGATCCCGAAGCTCGCACGAGTTTTTTTTTCCGCTCATGACAACGCAAGCGAGTCGAGTCTCAATGGACTTCAATGGCATGTGGGATTGTGCGCTTTTTCAATGGCAAAATGCTAAACGGTCATTGGCTATTGCCGTGAAATTTTTTTAATTTTGAGACTGAGCCTCACTGGGAGTGAATGGAGAAGAGAGAGGAGGGGGGAGGGACCGGAGACTGGAGCTCCGACTTGTGATTGGGTGAACCCCGTGTCAGTAGGCTACAGTAGTTGATTTCATTTCGAAATGCGGATATGTTATTAATTTGACTGAGAAGTTTCGTCGTGATAACCAGTGGGGAAGCTATTCATTGGGTTGTACTCTAGTTTTGTGTACATATTCTTGTAAACCTAGTGTTGCGAATAAAGTCTTAATAGTGGCACGTCCTTATCCTTTTTAATCTCCCAATTCAAAAGTTGATGTTGCCTACTTTTCGTTATTGCTAGCTTGCAAGAAAGCTAGAGAGCTATGCAAAATGAAATGCCAAGCATTGTGGATTAAATTCTGGCGAATTCCAGTCGTCCTTATGAGGAGAAAATGAATATCAAGGAGCAGAGCAGAGCACTGCCTAATATTGACTTGGTGAAAAAGGTAGGGAAGAACAAACTTTTCTTTTGAGCTTTCGTGGTGTCTGATCAACTGGTTAACTGCCAAGTCCCGTGGGTGGCGAGTCCTTTCCTACTGTGCTGTTAAGCCGTGCACCCAGTAATGAACAAAGACAACGAAGGCAAACTCAATCACATCATTATGTGGCGGAGGTAGGCCTAATGAATAATAATAATAATAATAAAAACATTTCCCTATGAATAGGCTACAAGGGGGATAATGATTAATGATTAACAAATTTGTTTCAACAAGAGTCCTTCAGTGTGTGAGGGCAGGCCATATGTGACAGGACCAATATAAGGTGTGTGTCAAAATTGACCCCCCCCCCCTTTTTTTTTGCGTTCTGGACATATTGTAATTGAACAGCCTCCCCTGTTTGACAGACTACCAGCCGCCACTGGTCAGTACCCTACAGGAAAAGCCAAAGCCATTCAAAATGTATGTAGTACACTGTTGCCGTATTGGAGGTTATGTAGCAAGAATGAATTTGAGACTAATTCCGGAGAAAGTGAAATAGATATCATATGTATTAAGTTCATTATGTCTAACTGTTTAACTTAAACACTTTGGAGTTTCTTTTGCCTTAAGACATGTAAAAGTTTTTATCTTTTACCTGACACGTTTCGACGGTGTACTTCCGTCTTGATCAGAGGGTCACTGTGATGTTGATGAGTGACGTGCTTTACGTGCTGGACATTAAAATTCACCACACAGACGAGGGAGACATCAGAATAACCATCTACAGAAAACCAACACACACGGACCAATATTTACTCTGGACGTCCGAACACCCCATTGCGCACAAACTATCCGTTGTCAGAACCCTCTACGAACGCGCATCCATCATAACCGATCCCGACGAACGCGCAGCTGAAGAACAACATATCCGACAGGCACTTGCAGCTTGCCAATACCCGCCATGGGCCATTCAGAAAGGCGCCCTACAGGTTAAAATGAAGGAAGAGACACTAGGGAAGAAAAGAAAAAAAGCAGACCACACATAAACCGGAAAACAAAGGAATGGTGATCCTGCCCTACATCAAAGGGACCACAGAACGCATACAGCGAGCCATGAAAAAACACAAGATACAAACACCGGTAAAACCACACACCAAACTACGACAGCTGCTAGTACACCCCAAGGACAAAATAGACCAACATAACAAATGCAATGTTGAGATTCCGTGCCGGTCATGCAACAAATCATATATTGGGGAGACAGGGAGGACATTCAACATAAGGAAAAACGAGCATAACAAATGGGAGCTTGCGTAAATTCTACCAGGGAGACTCGAATTTCTCGGCTGTCAAACTTACTAGGCTAAACATCCAATCTCCCTTTTGACAGATCATACATGCGTCATCATTGCCCAGGGTCGTCAACCAATCACAACGCGAGATTCGGGAATCCCCGTTATGCATCACTCATGCATCGTTCCCTCTCAGCCAATGGATCGCATTCACGTTTGTTTAAAAAATCAGTCACTCATTCTGTTCTCTGCTTTCCAGTTAAGCCGAATTTGAAGTGGCTGTCCGGCGTTTTCGTTATCAAACATTCTGTTTATTTTCTACCTGGTTACTTGATAACTCCTCACCTTGCCGTTGCTGGGATGGGATTTCCAACCGCTCAAACGCGTGGCACGCAATCGGTGCTTTTTAACAGCCTAATCATTTTCTCGCAAGGCTTCAATCAATTTGTTTGGCACGCCGCTCCCTGATTTCTGTGGATTTGCTTTTGAACTAGCCTGCCTGTGGATGGATTTCCCCGAACTGGTGTATTTCGTGAGTAACCTGGCGGCTTTCCCTTCACTTGCCCTGCGGACCCAGGGAACGTTTATCTCAGCGAATGACTATTTTTGCGGGGGAATTGTTGTCCAGGCAAGTCGCCTCTTATGCCTCATACTCGGCTTGTTGCACTGTCTCGGATATCAGTATCGTCTGCCGCTGGTGACTGATGGCCTACGTTTCGTTTGCGGTCATTTGGGAGAATTCCATGAACTGGTTGGAGTGACTTTTGGAACTTTGCTGGGGAAGGGCGGACTCGAAGTAACTGGGCCCGCGGTGCTCTCTCGTTGCGCCTCGCGCACTTAGCCAGCTTATCTGCTCAGCACATTTGTTTTTCGGAGGCGTGATGGGTACTGCGAGTCACAATTTACTTGGTCCTCGTCGGCCTCATCTGCTGCGGATGGACTGGTGATTCGCTTGCCAATATTATAGAGCATTTATGAACCGGTCGGTGTGGCTTTTTTTGGAACGTTTGCTGGGGATACAGATCTAAATGGGCTACTTGTATATCGAAGCGCCTCGCCCGCATGCATAACCCACATTACCTTCTGTGTTGTTTCGTGCTACTGCCTGTCACGACACCGGACGGAGGACATTGCAGAGCCTTGCACTCGTTCTTAATTGTCCTGATTACAAACGTACTTCCTATGCTCCGGAGCGATGTTGCAAGGACCTCAGCCTACGGGCCGTAGCACCGCCTACAGTTTTTCATTCACGTGGATTCCGGTCGTGCGTTCATCAGTTTGCACCTGCCTATTTTCAATGTTCCGTTCAGTAGCCTATGCCCACAACACGAGCCTATTTTACGTTTTCGTTTGCATGGACTGGCCCATGTGGCGGTCTCGTTGACTTTTAAGAGTTATGACTTCGGTTCGTAGGCCTAGACTTCTGGATCGCACATTAAGCTTATGCGCGCGTGCCAATCATCACCTCATGTCATCGCACTGCCTGCAGTTTGTATTGATAAGTGTACCTTGCTTCCTCACTCCCGCTTCAAGTCATTCAGGGCTGGATTAAGTTAAAGGGACACTGTGTGAGATTTTTAGTTGTTTATTTCCAGACTCATGCTGCCAGTTCACTAATTGCCTATTTTCATGAATACTTACCCCACCATCAAATTCCAAGTATTCCTTATGACTGAAAAATTGCACTTTTCTTACATGTAAGGGGGGATCTTCTCCATGGTCCACCATTTTGAATTTACCAAATAGCAATTTTTAGCACCAAACAATAACTTTACTTGGACCATACTAGAAAATATTGTTTATTACATGGTAAATGTTCATGTAAAGACCAAATTTGGCAATAGGCAGCTCAGTTTCAACGAGCAGCATAGTTGCATTTCTTTTTTTTTGACCATTTCCTGCACAGTGTACCTTTAAAGATCACGCGGGGCTTTCGGCCTGCGCCCGGTCGCATCGAGGGACATTGTAGCCGGTTGCAATGCCTTGTCTATTTCGAGTTATTCTGATCACAATGGGCTACATATACACCGTCCAAATTTAAGTAAATAAATGAGTGATATCCGTGGGAAGTACATCGATGATGACAGTTAATAATCATACTTAAATTATACATGAAACTTTGCCCATGGAGTCCTGTCAGGGTTCTGATCCCATTGGTAGCCATCTATGGGCTAACCCTCTCACTCTGTACACCACTCGTGCCCTTAGGCTTCATTGGAATCGTCAGGGCGCTCGGACTGTGATGTGTCGTATTGTGTTTGTTTTCTCATATCTGGTGATGGTGGTCTCTGCTGCTTTCCCGTACACTTTCACATACACGTGCGCCTGCCGCTCCACGTAGGGCATACGCTACGTCATGCACTGGGCATCGGCCCCAACGTCGGACTGGGCTCTGGCCCCAACGTCGGACTGGGCTCTGGCCCCAACGATGGACTGGGCTCTGGCCCCAAAGATGGACTGGGCTCTGGCCCCAAAGATGGACTGGGCTCTGGCCCCGACGACGGACTGGGCTCTGGCCCCGACGACGGACTGGGCTCTGGCCCCGACGACGGACTGGGCATCGGCCCCGACACTGGACTGGGCATCGGCCCCAACGTCATCCTGGGCCGGCGACTCTACATCATCCTGGGCCGGCGACTCTACATCATCCTGGGCCGGCGACTCTACATCATCCTGGGCCGGCGACTCTACATCATCCTGGGCCGGCGACTCTACATCATCCTGGGCCGGCGACTCTACATCATCCTGGGCCGGCGACTCTACATCATCCTGGGCCGGCGACTCAACATCACCCTGGGCCGGCGACTCAACATCACCCTGGGCCGGCGCCTCAGGGCTCGTGCATCAACGGCTCACCTCAGCATTGCCCTGGGCTGTCGCACCTCAACACCACGGCTCAACATCACAACTCGGCATCACAATGGGCCATCGCCTCAGCATCGCACTGGGCTGTCGCCCCAACTTTAACGCCAGTCACCTGGTTGTATCGGTATCCTCATCCATCCTGCATGACAAACTTATCGCAGCTACCCACTGGTAGCGAGTAGGAGTTTATGTCTATTTTTGATATGCCGTTTTTGTTCTGGTGCCGTTATTCAGTGATGTTTCAGCTTTCTGCTCTGTCCCTCTCAGGTCTCGATAACCGGCTCTCCAACTCTCCTCTGTCGTAAGCTCGCACTTTCTGCATTCTCCTGACTAAGGTGCCACCCTTTTTTATTGCTAGTCTAATCATGCAGTTACCGCAAGTTGTTTCTCTCAACCAACCAGGGCATCCGCCCCACTGCCTGTGTCCATGCCTGCTTTGCACAAGCATTCACCGCGCCACACCGCGTAGGTGTTTATCATAACTGACATGTGTTATTATTCTTGGTCGAGATGTTTCCTTGGTGTTTCATTCATTGTTCGTTCAGCTACAAGCTCTGCTCTCTTCCTCTCTTAGGTCATGATTACCAGTTGTCTGCCGATCCTCCTCTGTTTTAACCTGACCTTTCTGCTATCCTGGCCGAGGTGCTCGTCTTTTAATGTTAGCCACTCATGCTTTGTCTAAAGCTGTCTCTCTCACCACTCTGGGCAGACGCCCGCATAGTGCAGGCTTTCAGCCGCTGGTCGTCCGACGCAGTGCGTTTTGCATTCGGCTCATTCCTCGCTTTGTCATCTGGCTCAGTGTACTGTTTCTGTTCTGTTAACTCTGTTTCGTTCTTCTCGTTCCTCGCCAAGAGGTATACAGCACGCTCGTTCAGAATCGGCGTGGCCACCACGGCCGCTAAGCGGGGTCTGTCCCCTACTGCGATCAAGGCGCTGGGCCGTTGGTCGTCTGGCGCATACGCTTCCTGCATTTGCCTCACTCCTCATCACGTCGTTGAAGCATGCTATATCTGGTCTGTAACTTTATGTTTTCTATTCTCATTTCTGGTGACGGTGGTATTTTGCTGCACCGGCGGCATTCACTCCATCTCTTGGGGGGCTATCGCTCCGGTCACCCGGTCATGTCTGTATTCTATCCTTCTCTCATCTATCAGATCGATTTTATAGTGGTCTGTAAGCCTGTTATCTCTATATTTTACACATTGAACCAGCCTAATTGCCATGGTTGTTTATCTATGATGTCAACTATCATACCACATATTATAGCCTACATTCATTCATCCATCCATTCATTTACTCATTCATCACCATGTTCTACTCTCTCCTAGGTCACGATTCCGGCTCTCTACCTACTGTCATAATCTAAGTTTTCAGCGCTCTCCTGACCAAGGTGCATCTATCAATCAAATCATAACGCTCTGCTGTGTCTCTGCTCTCAGCGCATCCGCGCCATGTCTTCTCGCATAGCCTAAGGTACCGACATTATCATCATCACCATCATCATCACAGGCTTCATGCCTCCGCTAGACCACCGCCCATAAGCTTAAGCCTTAGAACATCCCTATCATTTATAATCTCATTTAATCTATCATCATTTGTCTTCCAACACCTATCACTTATCACTCATCATCATCATCATTATTATTATTATCATTGTCATCATTGTCGTCATTGTCATCATTATCATTATCATCTTTATCATCATCATCATCATTATCATCATTGTCATCATTATCATCATCATCATTATCGTCATTGTCATCATTATCATCATCATTATCATCTTTGTCATTATCATCATTGTTATCATCATCATCATCATTGTCATTGTCATCATTGTCATTGTCATCATTGTCATTGTCATCATTGTCATTGTTATCATCATCATCATCATCGTCATTGTCATCATTGTCATTGTCATCATTGTCATTGTCATCATTGTCATCATTGTCATTGTCATCATTGTCATTGTCATCATTGTCATCGTCATCATCGTCATTGTCATTGTCATCATTATCATCATCATCATCATCGTCATTGTCATTGTCATCATTGTCATTGTCATCATTGTCATTGTCATCATTATCATCATTATCATCATTATCATTATCATCACCATCATCATTGTTATCATCATTATCATCATCATCATCATCATCACCTATCATCTTCCGTCTATCATCAATCAATCATCTAACTAACTTTTCATGTCTTTCAGACGGTGTCTCCTTGTAAGCGGTAGGTGAGTTCACTTCTAATCTCTATTTTGGGGCAGGCTACGCCCGCCTCCATCTCCGCTGGAGGATATGCTGTCCTACCCCGGAGTTCAACGCGAAGACGGGAACCTTCGCCAAACAGATTCATGCATTTTGTATCAAGTGTAATTGTTCGCCAAACGGATTCATGCATTTTTGTATCATGTCTATTGTTAAATAAATGTTAATAACGTTCATTTGCCTCTCGAGTCTTCATGGTAGAAATGGGAGCTTGCGTAAATTCTACCAGGGAGACTCGAATTTCTCGGCTGTCAAACTTACTAGGCTAAACATCCAATCTCCCTTTTGACAGATCATACATGCGTCATCATTGCCCAGGGTCGTCAACCAATCACAACGCGAGATTCGGGAATCCCCGTTATGCATCACTCATGCATCGTTCCCTCTCAGCCAATGGATCGCATTCACGTTTGTTTAAAAAATCAGTCACTCATTCTGTTCTCTGCTTTCCAGTTAAGCCGAATTTGAAGCCACCACCACCCCTCCGTCCACCGTCACCAGTGGTTCCCGTCTGTTAGGGGGCAGGCTACGCCCGCCTCCATCTCCGCTGGAGGATATGCTGTCCTACCCCGGAGTTCAACGCGAAGACGGGAACCTTCGCCAAACAGATTCATGCATTTTGTATCAAGTGTAATTGTTCGCCAAACGGATTCATGCATTTTTGTATCATGTCTATTGTTAAATAAATGTTAATAACGTTCATTTGCCTCTCGAGTCTTCATGGTAGAAAGGGTGTGAAAGGGAAACAGAACAAAGACATACAAGAGCAGTAAAGGAGAAAGCCACACAGGAGAACCTCAAATCAGCAATAACTGACCACTGTAGGAGGGAAAATCACATCATGGACTGGGACAAGGCAAAAGTCATACAGCAAGAGAACAACAGATACCACCGCTGGATTAAGGAGTCTATGGAGATCAGAAAGCGTAGCCCAAGTACCATGAACAGGGATGAGGGGGCATACATGCTCTCACACACCTGGACCACCATCCTAAGAGGACAACTCTAACAGCAGGAGGTGTGACCAACCTGTCATTTTTGACAGGGAGGTCACACCTCCACAACAACATCAGCTGTTTTTAAAGCACGTCACTCATCAACATCACAGTGACCCTCTGATGAAGACGGAAGTACACCGTCGAAACATGTCAGGTAAAAGATAAAAACTTTTACATGTCTTAAGGCAAAAGAAACTCCAAAGTGTTTATGAAATAGATATCGCAACATTTGAATTTAAATCTATGTGGAGATTAAGTAAGAAAGTTTATTTGAACACTCACAATAGATGTACAGTAAATTTCACTCTTTTGATTTTTTCTGTTGTTCAAAATAGGGTCAATTTAACCACCATTGATAAGGCATATCTAAGCTCCATTGACATTGACATTTGATGGTTGGTTATATGGCGTATGAAAATGTTATTTTGTAGAGAATAGTAAGTTCATCTTCATCACGGCAACCTAGCAAAAACAGCATTTTGAACTGCATTTTTAAAACTGTGCATGTTAATCCTCAAAACCTCAAAATCCTAAATGATTACATGTTCTCAAATAACCTTTAAATAACTCCAATCTGTTTCCAGGATACTGCATTCAAACAAAATGATTTACTCATCCAACAGCCCATGACGCTTGAGCAAGCACAGAGTGTGTCTTTTTCTCCAACATTTCCCATCTGCCTGGTCTGTCTGTTCATGTCCATGTCTAGTTGTGACAGGAAAAGGACTTAACAAGTGTGTCTGTCAGAGTCTTTTAGCACCTCTAAGGCCACAGTCTCCGCTGAATACACACTTTTCATCAGCCTCTCTCCTTCAGCAGTGCCGTACTGTCCCATCATTGGGGCTGGATTCAGTCTAGTGGATTGGCTACATGGCATACAGGGCATTTGCCCAGTGGACTGTTGATGATTTTTGGACGCCTGACCGTATTCTCAAAGCTATCGGTCTGCTACACAGCAGGCCTATTTGAATCAATGAGAAATTAATAAAGCATTTTGGGTGTTGCAGTCAGAATAGCTCGTATTGAATGACTGAGAATATTGTCAAAGACATCTCTGTCTCTATCAATGCCTTGTGAAGCGACTCTTGCTGAAAATGCCCGACCTGCCTTTTTGCCACAGTGAAGCCCTGTCCCATCATGCAAATGAGTGCATGTTAATTTGCCTGTAAGGTTAGGATATGTTCGGGCTTGCGTTTGCTCTGAGGTATGATTGACCTGTGCAGTAGGTATAAGGGTACAATGGGCTCATTTATAGGCCAGAGAGAGAGACAGAGAGAGAGAGAGAGAGAGAGAGAGAGAGATGGACATGGAGGGATGTAGGTCGAGACAGAGAGAGAGAGAGAGAGAGAGAGAGAGAGAGAGAGATGGAGGGATGAGGTGGAGGTATGGAGGCTGGTGGAGATGGAGAGGGGGAGGGGGGGGTAGTTTTTTCAGCCCTTGCGGTGGCCAGTGCCCTTGACAGATGATGAGGTGTTTAATACCACCACAGCTATTCTCAGCCCTCAGCAGCTCTCCAACCATTACAGCAGTGGCCCAATTCAGCCTAGGCCTGGCTGACTGGCTGGCAGGGTAGATGGGTGGATCCTGGCTTTCCTGTGTCTACGCGTGCCAACCCTCTACACTCCTTCCACACACCATCCCTGCTTCTGATTAGCTCTATGAACAGGGACGCTGACAGAGGGGGACAAACAAGTTAGTTGTCTGGGGCCCCGGGAGAGAGAGGGGCCCCAAATTGCCTCTTCATTACATTACATTACATTATTTGTATACAGTATATTAGGTTGGGGGCCCTTTCTGATGACTTTGTCCTGGGTCAGGGTAGAAGCTGTCAGCAGCACTGAGTATGAAAAGCAAAGATGCTGAATCCTTGTCGAATAACTGGGAGAATGAAGGCTTAATACTATGTAGCTTGAGTACTTAACAAAGAGTAAACTACTGAAATGCATGGTCCCATTGTACCTCAAAGTGCCGCTGCCACTTGTTTTTGTATTAGGGATGCAAATTATCGATTAATTCACTAATCATTAGTTGATAGTCTTATCGATCGACTTACGATTAATTGATAAGCGGCGTTTTCCCCCGAAATCTCAATGTTTCTCGGAAAAAAATACTAAATCTAAAAATTTTAATTAAAAATTGAGATAAAATACCACATTTAAATTAATTCTATTTCAATTCTTTAATCCAAAGGTGATTTAAATATTCCCACTATTCACACCCCTCTTCACACACACTTTTCACATGCCCATTTCACCTGGGTCTCTTGTCAGTTGAACTGTCGATTAATTGCAATTGATGTTTTTTAATCGATTAATGCATTGATCAATTAAGGTTGATTAATCGATTAATCGTTTGCATCCCTATTTTGTATTGATATAGCCTTGCAGTTGTTTAGTAGTCTGTAAACCCTGAAGGTCTGGCTTGGCTGGACCATGGCTGTGCTTGCCTTGTACGCTTTTGCCAACTCTCTACACTACTTCTGCCCCTCCTTTACTCTCAGAAATAAAGGTCCAGAATTCGTTGCTGTGGCAGTACCTTCAAGGGGAGTACCATTGTGTCACTTGTTTGGTACCCCAAAAAAGAGGTTAGATCAGATTATCCTTTGTTGTCTCTTCAGGAGAGAAATTCAGAATGGACATGAGAAAGTGTGATTCACAGTTAACATCAGATCACCACAACAGACAGACTTAGGACCACAAAGGACAGACAAACATATACACAGGGTAACAGACAACCATTGTTAGTGTTACACACAACATTCCAGTATTGTCCCTGAGTCATCCAAAGGCATATACAAACCTAGGTATTGCACATACTCTGACCTAGAGCTATTGCTCTGAAAAATAATAAAATAAAATACAGAAGATAAAAAGTGCAATGCATGAATGCTACATAAAAGGTGTCGAATATAATTTATTTTCTTTTGCTTACATTTAATATCAGGTTATTCGACTCGCACCACAACACAGCCTACAGTACCTCTGACTGGTAGACAAAAGCATCAGAGTCCTGTGTCAGTAAACTAAGAATGACTGTGTCGTCTGAAAATTTGATTATGTGATAATGTTTGAGTAATGATTTGTGTATTCATTTGTGTATAATGTGAACAATAATGGGGAACTCACACAACCTTGTGGGACTACTGTGTTGATTGTGAGTATGTCAGAGAGTGTGGAGTTAATTTTAACCTGTTGTGTCCTATCTGTGAGAAATGCATTATACCATTTAATCAAAATAGGGTTGACATGCATTCTTTGTAATTTCTTTGTAAATAAAAAATGAGCCACAATCGTATTAAACGCAGAACTAAAATCCATAAAAAGGAGCCTGGCATATGCATTGGTGTTTTCAAGGTGCTTAATTATAAGATGTGATGTAGTGCATAGTGCGTCTGCAGTACTCCTTCTATCCTTATAGGCAAACTGATAGGGGTCGAGAAGGTGTTGCACCTGTGTTCTTAACTCCCCCAGCATTATACGCTCAAATGTTTTCATCACCACTGATGTTCAGGCAACCGGTCTAAAATCATTATTCTCGCATGGACAAGGTTTCTTGGGTATTGGGGATTATTATTGCTTTTTTCCACGCTGAGGGTACTATGTGCATGTCTAGCGTTGAGTTTCTTGCAATGTCGACCAATGTGCATATGGGTAGATGACGGATAGGCAGCAAAAAACATTTTTTTCACAAAACATTGTTTATGAGGGAAAAAAAGTATATGTCTACGTAGTGCAGCAATTAATCTTTCAAAAAATCCAAGTGGTCACAATGTTGGTCTATTCATTGATTATCTATTTACGTTGATAAAGCAATTTGCTGAAAATATGTCCTTTGGTGTGACGTTAAGAAATAAATATATTAAGTAATGTAGAAATGGCTTGATGGAGTTTTATGAACATTGTTACACAATTTTTTAAAGTCTTAATTTAATGAGAAATTACCATTTAAGTATTTTTTTCCCATTAGATGTGAGATTATTAGAAACCTTCGAGGAAAAACAGGGATATCTTTCTTTTAAATGTTCAAAATTGTCCGAATTTATACTAACTTTTCAGGGACGATAATTTGTTCTTCCCTAATGCAATATTCAGTGTTTATCAAACATATTGTTTAGCTCAAACAAATATTTGAGCGTTTAAAACATGTCACACCGTAGGACATTCATGTCACGCTAAAGGACAGAAATGCAAAACTGAGCCAGAAACAAATATATCAACATGATTATTTTGTCTTTTGATCATAATATAATGTTGTAGTCAATATGGACCTACAATTTACACTTATAAGTCTTTGAATCGTCGATTATCAGCCATGCCGTCATTAAATGTAACCTGTAGAGCTCATAAGACTCATACTGAAGTGTGACCTTGGCATGACCATCATACTTTTGTAGGTATGCTATGACTGTCACACCATTGAACCTGTTGTGTGTAGTGGCCAGTGCCTGTTTGGTATCTCAAGCTGGACAGCACATTTATGCTGTATATTGAGCTCTCCACAGCATACTTTATTCATCTATACTCCTCTATATACTCTCTCACTGATCTTTCCTTCACTGTTACCATTATATTTTATGGTTTCAAAGCACCATTAATGACATGTTTTATCATTTGACAGTATCTAAAATCAACAGCAAATATTCATCAACAATGCATCAAAGTATAAATTCCAAAGGCCAATAAAGGAATAAGTAATTTGAATACACAATATTTATCTAGTCAAACAACAACAACAACAAAAAATATACTATTAAAAGCTATTTCTCAAATATCTAGTCCATTGGTGTGACCTGTTTGTCCTTTGGTGTGATACTCCAAAGTGTCACACCATAGGACTTTTATCATCACACCATAGGACTTTTACCATCACACCATAGGACTTTTGAGCTTTTGAGTTAATTTAAAGCCATGTCGTTGCCAACTGAAATACAATTTCACCTTTAGTAAGATGCATTTTCATACATCTACATAAGAAAAAAATATGAAAAATATACATTATTGTCAAAATGTATTTTATGTCTGTCACACCAAAGGACTACAAAACTAATACATCTTGTGGTAGCAAAACATAATTGATTGACTGAAGAACTCTGAGAGAAAAATCTAAAATCCACCCTTGCCATTGGCTTCTTAAGGGTCTAAAGTCACAATTTATGTACCGCTGGAGCTTCAACAATAGATAATTATCCACAGAATTAACCAAAAATATGATGTCACACCACAGGACATTGTTTTCTGCGACAAAGTTTCATAAGTCCATACGGTCTCAGAAAAAAACGGAAAAAAATTAAGCATTGCCACTTGCTAAAATAGACACCTTGAAAAACATGCCAGGGTTGTTTAGACAAATGACTGAGCTTTGATTATTTATTTAAAAATGTTTTAATATGGAGAACCAGGCTTGCCTCAGTCACACCATAGGACAAATGTGACATTTGACTCAAAATCAAGTATACTTATTTAAGCTCTAGATTTATTACACATTACTTTTTCACAACAACTACATTAGTTTAATCATTTAAAGCATTGACAATTTTGAAAGCATGAATGTACTTAATTTTAAGAGCCTGCGACAGCAAAATTTACACGTCACGTCATCTACCCATATGTCACCTCTTTTTTGGGGTACCACCCAAGCGAAACAATGGTACTCCCCTTGAGGGTACTGCCACAGCGACGAGTTCTGTACCTTTATTTCGGAGTGTTTTCTCTCTCTCTCTCTCTCTCTCTCTCTCTCTCTCTCTCTCTCTCTCTCTCTCTCCGTCTCTCTCTCTTACTAGTGCTTAGTGCATATGGAAAGCATGTGTGCTCTCCGCTACTCCCCGGGGCCAATACGGAAAGGGCCTCTGGGCAGCAACAGCAGCGGCCCCCGGTGCGCATTTGGCGAGAGAGAGAGAGAGAGAGAGAGAGAGAGAGAGAGGGGGAAAGGTGTGCCCACTTCCAGGGCTAGTCTGGGCCCGAAAACCGGCCCAGGCATTTTTGGCATAGACCAGCTCCTCATACAGTCCAATGATGCCCCCCCCCACACACAAGGAAATGCCCCGTATGGCACATAACCAATCCAGCCCTGCCCACTGCCAGCCATCATCGACCCAAACGACAGGAGCAACAAGGACTCCATCATTCTCTCTCCTGCTGCAGCCGGTTAAGTCCCTACACCTGAGCCGTTCAGGACGTGCCAAAGAACACGGGTGCCTTCCTAAGAAAACAGAGACTGCTGGGAGGCTCCACAGAGAGGGGCTGAAAGCAAAACAAGGCAAAGAAAGAAGTACAAGTATTTCTCTCAATTAAATGTGGTGGTCATCCAGATGATGGAATGGACTGAATGAATGTTTCTCCTCTTCTTCTTTTCCTCACAGAATTCCTGAAATTATACCTCTGCACCAAAAGTGTCCTTGACTCGATGACATCATGCTTCCCGAAGAAAGCAGCCATGCTTACTGTAAAATCAAGTGGCACGTGGCCAAAAACAATTAGACACACACACACACACACGTACCACACACACACACACAGACACACACACACCGCATCAAATCTCCCTGTCTTCCCTCTGCTGAGAGAGTAGACCAATGGTTCGGCTATCATACTGTAGACTCTCAAACTCCTGCAGCACTGACATCACTCTCATGACCCCCTCTCTCTCTCTCTCTCTCTCTCTCTCTCTCTCTCTCTCTCTCTCTCTCTCTCTCTCTCTCTCTCTCTCTCTCTCTCTCTCTCTCTCTCCTAACATCAACTCTACCTCTCCAGCATTTTCTCTCTATCCCTATTCTCTTTCTCTATTTTTGTCTTCCACTTTCTCTCATACCCTCTGTCTCTCCTTGTCTTCCCTCTCTCTAACCCCCCCTCTTTCTTACCCCCCCCCTCTCTCTGAACTCTCTTCCCTACACTGATTCTCTTTCTGTCTGCGAGTCTCCCACTCCCTCTCTCTTCTCTTCTCTTCTCTTCTCTTCTCTTCTCTTCTCTTCTCTTCTCTTCTCTTCTCTTCTCTTCTCTTCTCTTCTCTTCTCTTCTCTTCTCTTCTCTCCTGTCTGTGCCCCTTGTCTCTCCATCCCATTACAGTTGCCTTTGATTGAATCCAGAGATGGCTGCTGTCACATCCGCCTCTCTGACCCTGCTGCCCCGGCCAACACACACACACACACACACGCACACGCACACGCACACGCACAAACACACACACTCACTATCTCTGTCTCTCTCTCCCCCTCTCTCTCTCTCTCAAGCTCTGCAGTGTATTTCATTGCTTTTCTATTGGTTGGCTGTCTTCTGACAGTTTATCATGCGGCCCTAAAATATAGCACAGGGCGTTTTGACCCGTTTGGTGTTTTTGATATGAATGAATAACTCTTACAAGGCGTGCTTGCCTTGCAGTGCAGTGATCTTGTGAAACACCTGATGATGATTTTTCTCCTTTGTTTTGGCCTCTTGTCCTCCCAGTTGCCTGAGCTGTGCTGCACTACTCTGGCCTTTGAAGTCTTCAGATTTATCTCTCAGGTGATGAGATGTACCCGGGCTGCGGATCACGGCTTAACCTCCCGAACGCAGCAACTCCTCCAGAAATATTTGGCTGATGGTGCAGCATAGGGGTATAGACCTCTCTCTCTCTCTGTCTGTTTTTCTGTCTCTCTCTCTCTCTTTATGTGTTTGTGTGTGTGTGTCTGTCTGTGTGTGTGTGTCTGTCTGGTTTTCTCTGTGTGTGTGTGTGTGTGTGTGTGTGTGTGTGTGTGTGTGTGTGTGTGTGTGTGTGTGTGTGTGTGTATGTGTGTCTGTCTGGTTTTCTGTCTGTGTTTGTGTGTGTGTATCTGTGTGCATGTGTGTGTGTGTGTGTCTGTTTTATTGCCTCTCTCAGTAGGCTCATTGCTGTGTCAGATGACCTGCCGCACTGTCCAGCGCAGCGCATGCCTCTGATCTCATTTACCGGATCACAGCAGCAGCATCAGGCATAGCAGCATAGCAGCGAATCAGACAAGCAGATGGAGGACAGGTCATGTCCACGCCAGCAGGCTCGCATGGATTATCAACTCATACACACACACACACACACACACACACACACACACACACACACACACACACACACACACACACACACACACACACACACACACACACACACACACACACACATCCATCAGCACACTCCTGCGCAAGTGTGTACATACAAACACAGAAATTAATTTACACAAACACATGCATGCATGCACATGTAAACGTACATGCACGCACACACACACACACACACACACACACACACACACACACACACACACACACACACACACACACACACACACGCCCACATACACACACACACAGAGGGAGAGGGAGAGGGAGAGAGATGTATGCCCAGACGCCATCCCTTTCTCTTTGCCAGGCACACAACTAATAACTCATACCACGCCAGACAAACTCACATGCACACGTACACAGACAAACTCACATGTGCACATGCATAATGACTCGCATTTATCAAATCCGATTTTTGAATGATTTTGTTCCTGAAATCCTTGGGCAGGTATGGAAAAGATCTCTCTGCACAGCAGGTTTACACAGCACTGGTGCACCGCCAAGTATAAACCTAGGCACCCACACGAAACAAACATAGGAAATAAGAAGTTTGAAAGGTGCACAGTGTGCGGCTGGATGGTGGAGGGTTTGGAAAAATCAGTCACTAACAAAATATTCTTCCACAAAGACACACTAACTTTCTCGCTCTACTACATTACTAAATCAAGAGCTTCTGCAGAGAGCCCCCACATGGCTGTCTAAAGGACATAGACGATACTTAAATGCATTTTACAGCCTGCTATTTTCCAGTCCTCGTGTCGTTAGCAGATGCACGGTGGTGAGATCATCTTTTTGTCGTGTTTACACAGGAGAGGAATTTACCAGTGCTATCTTCTGTGTACAGCTCAACAAATGATCTGTTGCTG
>NC_085878.1:26539950-26544950 GCF_034702125.1 Engraulis encrasicolus
GACATAACAGACTTTGCGGTGCTGGAGAGATGAAAGAGTAGAGTGTGTCTGGGGAAAAGATGGCCGTAGACCATAGGCCACAGGGTGCCTAACCTACGTATGTACTATGCTATGTGGTGCGTTAGTGGGATGGGAGTGCGATGTGGAGAGGAGTGGGGGGTGATTTGGCAAGGTCCATCAAGACTCGGACCTGGACCCAAAATGTATGTTCATTAACGAACGGAGGCCAACTAGCAGAGGGTGGCGTGGAACGTTAGTAAATCTCCCTCCCGAAGTCTCATACAGTATTGGTAGCATTGCGCTATTGGACTGGTCCTTTAGCTCAGCGGGATCTTACTGTGCTTCCCATGCTTGAACTGAAGCACTGACTAGGAAATGACAGGTTCGAGCCCAGAGAATGCGCAAGGCAGGGGATCGAATCCACAGAATGCACAGGGTTACCGCAGTTACACAAACTCATATTTTAGTATTTATGATAGGCCTACATTACTTTTATATATTGCAGTGCATGCACTTTTAAGGAACTGCTTTACATGTTATTACAGTATACAGTTTGACCAGCTTCCCAAAAGGTTTCAGACTATTAGGGTCTAATACTCCCCAAAATTTGAAAGTCCTGCTCTGCTTTCCATTATTGTTCCCCTGTACTAACATGAGTTCCTTGTGAAATATTAGGAAATTCAATCAATGTTAAAGGATGGCACAATAGGTTTGAAATATGAATGCCACAGAATGGGCATTTTTAAATCAATGACATGTGCATTTTTAGACTATTTTGATAATTAGTTTCATTAGTTCACTCTCTGAAATTTGGATTAAGCATGTATGCATACATCTTCGTTCTCGCTGGAGAACAGACTTCTCGTGATTGTGCCGCTCTCGCAGGAGAGTGGCTGTCCACCCGGTGGATTGATCACCAAAGTGCTTCACGGGTCCGCAGGGACCTCTGCACTCAAGAAGCTGAGATAGATTACGTGGTGTATTGGGCAAGATCGCTGGCCGTGGTGCTGAAGTACTGTCACGGCCGAGATATGTCTATGCAGCAAACATTCTCGAGCTCGGGAGTACAGGGCGCCACTGAGAGCTCGGGCAGTATCTGCGCCCGCAGATATTTGCGAACTCTGAGCGGACACCCCCCGGTAGATGATTGGTTGGAGAGCAATGGAGCGAGGTGAACTGGAAGGAAGCTAGGGCAAGACACTTGAATCGACACTTGAATCGATCAAACAGCTGCAGAAGGGAGGCGAAAGGGGAGGTGGTGGGTGCGAGCGAGAAAGAACATTTCTGACCCATTCCATAGGATTCAATATTTCCCACCTCTGCTTCTGCAGTCCCTCCTTGCAAAGAGTCAGACTGCATGTGTGTGTGTGTGTGTGTGTGTGTGTGTGTGTGTGTGTGTGTGTGTGTGTGTGTGTGAGAGAGAGAGAGAGAGAGAGAGAGAGAGAGAGAGAGAGAGAAAGAGAGAGGCTGAGTGATGGGCTATTGGGATGGAGAGAGTGAGTGTTTTTTCCTGTTGTTCTCCCTCCCTCACTTTACATTGTAAAAAATGACTTCACCGTACGACCAATGACTTCATAACCACCCCCTGTTCCATTGTACGATACGTAAGTCAGACTCGGTTAATGAACGCCAGCAAAGACAAAGCACAGGGCAGCACAGCTATACATGGCAACACATGCAGACCATTACTGCGCTGTGATGATGGTAGAGGATGTGTGTGTGCATATGTGTGCACGCGCGCACGTGTGTGTGTCTCTGTGCGCCTGCTCAGGTGAGTGCAGTCAGAGGCTGTGTGTGTGTGGCTGTGTGTGTGTGTGTGTGTGTGTGTGTGTGTGTGTGTGTGTGTGTGTGTGCGTGCGTGTGCGTGCGTGCGTGCGTGCGTGCGTGTGTGTGTGTGTGTGTGTGTGTGTGTGTGTGTGTGTGCACTTGCATGTGTGTGTGCATGTGTGTGTGTGTGTGTGTTCAGGAAGCTGATGATGACATAGGCTGTGTGTGTGTGTTTGTGTGTGTGGGTATCAGCAGAGTAAATAGAGCTGTTTACTCTTTACTCTCCTTATCTCATCCTGCTGTCTCGACTGCTGTCCACTCTTCTCTGCCCAATACACACTTGCACACACAGATATACACATGCACAAACACAATTGTACACACACACACATATGAACAGACGCATGCACACACACACACACACACACGAACACACAGACACGTTAACTCTGTAGCTCATCAATTTCCGGGTCACCAGGGATGGTGATTTGTGTAACCAAGTCCTCCTCCGAGTCTCTCTTTAGCGTAATGGCATGCTAATTGTTCCAGTGCTGCCTAGAAAGCTCTAGTCTAGCATAAGCGGAAAGGAATGGTCGAAAAGTCCTCAGATCTTGTGTGCAAACAGACCTCTCTTGCTTCCCTCCGCTTGGGCTTTAATGACAGAATAGAAGGCAAACAGCCTCAGAGTAAAAAGCAACAATCATGGCTCGCCTCAGCCAAAACGTAGGGGCCCTTTCAACCTGCGAGACACCCACAGAGCCCAAATTACAGTGCGACCTGTACAGTGCCAAACTTTACGGCCTGACAGTAAAACAACACGGAGAAACACATGGAGGCATAAAATGGCGATGGCCCCCCTATTTCCAGACTTGTGTGTAGCCTCTTACTGCAGAAGGGTTCGTCGACGGGCCTATTAACTCTTTGCTGAATACACTCAACTAGATCATAGCAATGAGCTATGACAATGCAGAGAGTCTTAAAGGTACACTGTGCAGGAAATTGTCAAAAAAGGTACTGCAACTATGCTGCTCATTGAAACTTGGTTGCCTATTGCCAAATCTTATCTTTTCATGAAAGTTTATTAAGTAATGAACTAATATTATCTAGTATGGTCCAAGTACAGTCATTTGTGCAGCTACAAATGGCTATTTCTGGAAATTCAAAATGGCGGACCATGGAGAAGATCCCCCCTTTCATGTATGAAAAGTGCAATTTTTCCAGTCATAATGAATACTTAGAATTTGATGGTGGTGGTAAATATTCCTGAAAAAGGTAACATTAGTGAATGGGTAGCATGAATTCTGGAAATAAACAACTAAAAACCTTGTTACCTTTAAGTAACAACATGACGTCATGGCAATGTGTATAAATACAACACCGTTTTTTACCGTCTTTGCAGTCCATACTTTTACCATGTTAACACGTACTATACAATGCTCTGTGACAGGTTAGGGTTAGGGGTGGTTTTGGTCATGGGCACAATTTTGCCTTTATCCTAGCTTGTTTCTCTGTTGTTTGGTCAGAGTACAGCTTAGCAATTTGTAGTTTAGCAAAAGAAATTCGTTGCAAACTGTATGTAAGCTGGGGATATGTGCCTATTTTCTTTTATGTTAGTGCACATCTTTTTTTATTACTATCATCACTACTTGGTATACTTCTCACTTATTCCAGTTTACTTCCCCCTTCGTAGATAATTGAATGGGTGGGCGGGCGCAAATACGTCAGGTGTAAGTCTGTTGGGAACAGGCATTAGTATAGGCACCTGGGGTCCTGGCACCGGTTGTCTTCCTGTTGCTAGCTCGGCGTTTGCTTGGGTCGAGTGCATGAGTGTTGTGGCCACTATCGAGGTATGTTAGCGACCTCCGTTTTGACTTAAAATCATATGTAGGCTTTCACTTTGAGTAATGTGTGTCCTATGTCTTTGACTAGTGGCTTGCTGTGTAGCGCTACCGCGCAGCTCTTGTAAAGAGGTCCGGGGGTGTGCTGGCTTCTAACTGAGCAGTCACCTGCTGTGTAACATGGTTATCCAAGCCACCTGCTGTATGCCGTGTTTACCCTTGCGCTGGTTTGGGGGGCTGGTCTAGGAAGCCCTAACTACAGTAGGCTACTTCAGCAATCCAGTCACCTGTTGTGTTGCGGGTTCACCCAGTCACCTGGCCTATCGCGAGTTATCCTGGCATCGGACCAATCTGTGAAACTCTAGCTGCAGTAATAGTGTGTACAGCGCCACGGTGCGACTACATTATTTGCTGGCTGCTGTTCTTTGTGTATGTGTGCGCGCGTGTGTGCGTGAAAGGTTTGTCGCGTTAGTTGTGCATAGGGGTTATTGTTTTTTTTTGTTTCTCCCTTCAACCTGGGCTGGAGAAATAAGATGTTGCAACTGTGAGCCTCAGGTTGGAGGGATTTCTTTTCTTTATTCCTTTTGTTTCTTTTGTTTGTCTTTGTGTGTCCCGTCCCGTCCCACCTCTTACTTCTGGCGTGGGCCGGGCGGTCAATCCAAAGCGTACGGCCTCCATAGAGTGTGTACATCACCTGGTAGTGATTAGATTGTGACACGTTGTGTACATTCACTAGTGTGATCCATGAGGTTTATTTGCACACGTTTGAGGCTCTGAGATTAATGTGTTGTAGTGGTTATACATTTCTCGCGTGACATGAAATGCATCGTAGTGGTTAGCCTATACAATTCACGCGTGATATGAAATGCATTGTAGTGGTTATACATTTCACGAGTGATATTGAGGCCAACGCTTTGGTGCCGCCGCCCAGGTTTAGTTAGAGTCCCTTGTCTGTGTAAGTGTTATTTATGACCAACCTCTGTGGTATTTTTAAACATGTTAAATAAAGATTTGTATTTTTATATTTCCTTCTAAACACCTGTGCTGTCTGGTTATTGCATCAGGATTCCCTTTGCTTTTGGTGGTTCTGCTGTAGGGGTGCAATAGCCAGTCTTAAGCGGGGGTTACATGTACTTACCTCACGCAAGACCAACGTTAGACCAACATGTGGAGTGTGCAGTCATAAAGACTTGATTAAGATATTAACATAAGTCACTACCATTTTGGTGAAAATAATGTTATAACATATGCTCTGCACTAACGGGTTTAACAATATTTTGATCTGTCAGTTTTGCAGATGTGGAGCGCCTTTTTAACTGTCATGATATCATATGTACGAACACAGCCAGCTTTGTTGTTCGAATTTGCATTTGGATGTTTTGGGGTTTATTGGGC
>NC_085878.1:26549950-26574950 GCF_034702125.1 Engraulis encrasicolus
CCGGAAATTTGCTGCTACACCCCTGTGTGTGTGGTGTGTGTGTGTGTGTGTGTGTGTGTGTGTGTGTGTGTGTGTGTGTGTGTGTGTGTGTGTGTGTGTGTGTGCGTGTGCGTCCGCGTCAGTGCGCAAATGCGTTCTTTTGTGTTGGCGGGAGTGGTGTGGAAAAAGGTTATCCAAGGCATCATTGAACATTATGTGTTTGGCGGGGACGAGTGAAGCACCAACCCATCATTAAAGTCTGGACCTTAAAGGAACTGGCAGTCATGGAGAGTCATTGGGGGTTCAAAAGGGTGCTTATAAGCGATAGCCTTGTCACTCGCCAAGAGAATGAAACGGAGAACAGAAAATGAATAAAACTGCACAAATATTAAGTCAATATTACAGTTAACGTAACCATGACAACTGTGCTCTGGATGGAGTGATGCTCCCTTGTCAATGTCTTTGGACCCTGTTGAATGGTTGTCTCGTTATGTTGGCATTTTCATTTGATGTTGTCATTGCAGCTCAGACCGAAGGTAAAATTGATTTTCATATGATTTCAGTATTTTATGTAATTTTATACTTTTACTTTAGTTGTAAATATGCTACACATATAGGCCTACATTTTGTTCCCTTACCTAAACTCACAGCTCTAAATGTAGGGAGAGCTCTCCCTCACGTGACTCCTATTTTATTGCCACATAGCGACGGTCTTACACAGGAAGCTGAGACTACAGAATGTGCAGCGGTCTGCACATGTGATGTATATTATTCTGCCTTTTAGACATCTGGATAATTTCGCGGTTATTGGTCTTCCCTGATGCCTCCATGTAAAAGAAAAAAAGAGATCTTTTTCCGAAAAGAGTTACGTAACTTTTACCATACAGCAGGGCAGGCCAAGTGTGTAGGCTGACTGATATATGCACATGTAATGCGCAGTGGGATGCAACCACTCATCGACATCACACACTCCCTTCACAAAAACACTCTCATCCTGACACTAAATTAAAGGAACGTTATGCAACAAGTTGTTCCATACGCTTCCAGCGAAATCTCTACAATCTAAACAGTTCAGTGGAACATCTTTGAAGGGTCTTTTTTACTACAGGGGATTGTTTATACAAAACAGACCATGATCTTGAATCATATGAGATTTGACACCAAAAACAAAGAAAAAGAATACTCCTGTCAAGTCTGTCTCCACACGTGCACGTTTGCACCTTTTCCACACGGCAGCCCTGACAGCGTTTGCTTTGGGGCCCAGGGTCCCCAGTGAAGTGCAGTGCAGGCATGCCAGAGACACTGAGAGGAACATTGTGGTGTCACAGCAGACGGACTGCTGTTCATTCTCACTGTCACGGATCCTGTCCCAGCGAGGCCGCAACCTGGCGTCATCACTCATCACAGCTGTCTGTGTGATCGCCTGTAGGACATACCACAGTAGCTGAGATATGGGGGACTGTGTTAGTGTTGGAAAATCCGAGGCCAACAACAAAGGCATACAGTAAAATACGGACTATTCACACTGAGGTGTGGTGCATCAAAATAGCCATCTAAGCATAAAAACAATAAATTAAAGACTACATTTAGCCTATATGAATAACTTTCAGGATCTTGAGCAGGTGTCATTGGTCGTTAAGAAACAAAACAAAAAAACATGCCATAGGAGATTGCCAAGACACCTAAACCTAAAGCTTGGAGAGGTCTTAAACAACAGCAATAAAGTTTACTATAATAACCCATGTGCACAACATATAGCACACAAATCCCAGGAGTGCCCAAGGCCACCCCAAATACTCCTAATAGGCCCTGCTACTTTAATAACACAGCCCTGCCTCAAATAGTCAGACTGCCAGAGTGCATGCTGCCTTTTAAGTGAGGGAGTGAGGGAGTGACGGGGATGTAATTTGAGAGTCGGGGAGAGGGTATCATTAGGCTAAACGTAGAGCGGTGCATGAGCACTGCAGATGTTGAAAGCAACCAAGGACACGGGCTGAGAGCTTTCACATCAAATCATCCGTTGTCGACGCAGGATATCTTTGTTGGCAAAATAACGCAGCAGGACATCTTTGACAAGTGCGTGGCCCAGGGGTCTTAATTCTACAGCAACTCAAAAGGACAGCGGAGATTACCAGAGGAAAGTTTGGTTTGATAGCCTGTGATATTGCTGGGATTCAAGTCCTGAGTGAGCCGCGCTAAGATAAACTACCTGTCTTCACATTTTGGAGAAATGCGATAACAAATAGCGGTGCGTGGATTCCGACCGGAGAGATCATCACTTCACCAGTCTAAACGGAATCTTTTCACAACTTTTCCAAATATTGGAGTTTATGTTGTGTGAGAAACGATGGCTGCTCCTCACCTTATACTAACTCTGTGGTTACTCACTCTGCGCCTTTGTAGCGCAATATTTTTGGGACCGTTGTACCCGGAGATGTCCAACGGCACTTTCCATCATTACTTCGTACCGGACGGCAACTATGAGGAAAACGACGACCCGGAGAAATGTCAAATGCTTTTTAAAATGACAGACGAGAGAAAATGCAGCCTGGACGAAGACCAGGACTCTGTCATCCGTGACGATTTCACTATCATAAAGCGCCACATCGAGGACGCGGCCAGGGTTCTGGAGGGGATTGGGAAGAGCATCTCGTACGACCTGGACGGGGAGGACAGCTACGGAAAATACTTGAGGAGAGAGACCACGCAGATCAGCGAGGCATTCAGCAACTCCGAGAAATCTCTGCTGGAGTTGGAGGTGAAATTCAAACAGAGCCAAGAGACCGAGCTGAGGGAAGACCACCGCATCGGTGACGACTTCCTCAATATGATCGTTCACACCAGAGACGTGTTGAAGGAGACTCTGGACATTTCACTGGGGCTGAAAGACAAACACGAGCTCCTGTCGCTCATCATCAGGAGCCACGGGACCAGACTAAGCCGGCTGAAAAATGAGTACATGAAAGTCTGAGTCAGACTGAATATGTGGCTATATCCTCAGGCTTTGTTTGCATTTTTAAGGAGGGGGAACACCCCGACGAGGGCGCATTCTCCTTACCTTTATAAAGCTGTTGATATTCATTCATTTTAACATTATTTAATTTTATGCCATACATTTAATTAAATAAATGTAACGAGGTTGAGAAAGTCCTCCTTTTTGAGAGTACTCAAGAAGAGAGAGAGAGAAGGGTTAAATGTGTTTTGAGTGACTTGACCACCTGAGTCATTTTGGAGAACAAGAGGCGCACATTATGTGCTGAAACAATGGCTGGGTCCTATGGGTACCTCGTGGTCCACAGGGGGAGTGATATTGTCAGGCATATAGATTAAATTCTGCATTTTTGTGATAGAAAGGCAACAATGATCTCAGTTGATTGTAAAAATCGTATGGGGTCAGTTTATTGGTGCAGAATAACTGCATTCATATCACAACATGTGGGGAAAGTGCATAGAATGTAGGAGCACATGCCTTGAATGTTTATTGCAGGAAAAACAGGAACTTTTTTGCAGCTCTGCCCATTTTTTATTCTGCGCTTGAGCAGTGTAAGCACACACAGTTAATAAGAACTGTACATCAGTGTCAAAATAAAGTACCTTTATTTAATAATGTGATGTTTTGTATTATTTTATTAATAATAATATTATGATGTTAATTATGATAATGAGTCGAGGTTGTAAACAATCTCTAATTTTAATCCAGCAATAAGGTCCTGAATATCTTTGTGTGGGACAGGATATGTCATTATGTGGTTATTGAAATGTAATACTGTGAGTGTCTATATTTTTATGTTGAGTGAAAACAAATATTCTTGATGTGAAATTGTGCATCATCATAGCTAAGTATATATTCTTGTGATGGCAATGTTTTGAGATTATGAGGCATCATAATGACTGGGGGTGTTTAATCCCAAAAACCAAAGATGACTGCGGGCAGGATTATTGAACTTCAAACACTCAAGGTGTGTCTTCATCTGAGAGTTAGTTGTTTTAATATAATAAAATCTTCAAGCTTAAGCGCGTATCTCTGTGTCCTTGTACCATTGTGTTTATCATGTCTGTCAGAAAACAAATGTCAGATTTGTGCAAGCAAATGTGTGTGTGTGTGTGTCTGTGTGTGTGTGTGTGTGTGTGTGTGTGTGTGTGTGTGTGTGTGTGTGTGTGTGTGTGTGTGTGTGTGTGCGCGCGCGCGCGCGTGTGCATGTGCGTGTGTGTGTGCAGTGCACGCACATGTGCACTTACAGTGATGGTTGTTTGGGGGAAGGTGGGTGGGGGTTGCTTGTGTACAAAGAATCCCACTGTCTCGAAAATCTGCTTTATTCAAGTGTGTAATGGGCTTAATTCTTACTCTTCTATCCCATGGCTTTTGCCAGTATATCTATGCCAATGAGTGCGTATGCAGGTGCTGGGCTAGCCTCTCTAACTCTAAAGGTATACGCCTACGCTTTAAGTCCTACAAAAGAGGTGATCTAATTGTGGCTTGACATTAATGTGTCCCTGCTGACTCATACTACCATTCTGGTATATTTGCTGTGAATTGCTCTTAAGCTGTTCAGGAACGATTATAAAACTGCCACACTCGTGGCAGCCGGTAACAAAAATGAGGTTGCGACATGAAGCTGTGTGCCATGTAGCTTGTGCAAAAAATGTCTTTAGTGAGGGATATGCCTTGTGATTTTTATGATTTTATAGGCCTAAACAATTTGTACAAGCACTGTAGTATATGTCACTCAAATAGGGCCAAGGAGCTGTGTGCACAGCATACCCAACAGCCAGTGCTGCTTGTCTCAGGCAATACAGTAAATTGAACTGAATAAGGTTTCGAATATTTCAGTAAATCTTTAATTTACTTCAACAGACTTCAACAAAATACTATTCTAGATTGTGGCATTTTTTACGACTTCCATCCTGCCCACAGTCTGGTGCTGACCAAACATCTGTCATGATTTGCATGGGGAACATTCAGTGTAGGCCTAATTGCTCTCACACAAACGATGAGGCAGCCCCAGGCATGTCTGACTGTCTACAGTAGGCTAAATGTTCTTTTTTTTAAGCCTTCATTCCATAAGCCCTTATAGTGTCCACTTATTTGAGTTGGAGTTATTCACCTGGCGATGAAAGGCAGGCTAGGATTTTAGTGTTCCTTCAAACGATACAAATCTGTGATTTAGCTCTATGCAATGACAGGTGAGACTATGGAACTATGGAAGTCTGGCTATGGCTTGGCCTGACTATGGTGGCAATGCAGAGAATTAAAAAAAAGAAACACATAGCCTACTGTGTCCAACCCACTTTTTAAAAATCACATTTAATGCTACTATGTTGATACCACAAACATCACAGCATGACCCTCTATCAGGCATTGGGTGAGTCTAGCCCAGTCGGGCTACAATGTAGCAGTATAGAGCAACTAATCATAGCTCAGCTACACCGTCTGGTAACCTTTCCCCTACTTCCAGCATTGGGGCAACACTGCAACACGATTCTCACGCCTTCGCGTTGTAACATATCTCATTCAAACTGGTCGAGGACGCGAACTAGGAGCAAGGTAAAGTCCGCATTTGTGCTTATCACTTTTGACGCAAGGCGTCTAACAGGACAGATGGTTTGTAACGTGTTAATAACGGTGATGTAAACATCTGTTTACAAACATCAGGCTCATCCTTGCTGGTGAGCTGCCGATTGCAAACGCTACGTCAATGATGTTTATGAGATGTGTTCTTGTGTGAGAGGAAATATTGCTTGTTTCGGTTTAGCAAACACCAAGTCAACAGTTAAAGTATGCACAAAATGTGTAACCCGCGAATTGCTGCGGTGATATTTGCCAAACATCTATCACTCTGGTTTACGGAAGCAGCGGTGCTAGGCGCTAGCTTTAGAACTAGAATGCCATTGGCTTTGTGTGTTCATGCTACAATGTTGCCGGGAGGTGTAAACATTGTATCTAATGAAAGGTGAATGTAGGGTAGCCTATGTTCGTAGGCTTACCTCACTGTGTAAGTGTCAATACCAATCTTCTGTAAATTTCGGGGGAAACAGAAACTTTGGAAATGTCAACTTGGAAACCTAGCTACGCGTAATAGGGACATGGCGACCCATTTCTCAGGACCTCATTTGCTATCTGTTGCACAAGCATCCAGACCCGGTTGACAGGAGCCGTGGTGACCCTTTACCCAGTTTACGAATGCACTCCTAGTGTGTTGTATTTACGTCACAATGTCCACGCGGAGTCTGGTGTTGCGGCAGCTGGGAGTTGGACACTGCGCGGGGTCAAAGGTGTGTCTCGAGAGACGTTACAGGAGGCAGGAAATGTTACTTTCACCAATAGTTTCGGAGCTTCTGTGTTTTATTGTAGCCCTGGGTTATGTGTGATTGCATGTTCCAGAATAATCAGCAAAGCAAAGCAGATGAACCCTCGATCCATTTCATTAATTACAGAACGTTCCAACATCTGTCTTCATCAGAGAAAGTCTTTAGGTTAGGTTTAGGTTATTCGTTTATTTTATTTGCCCACTTGTTTTTAATCTTATTCATTGTAGTTCATGTAATTGGATCTATTGGTGGTTGCTGGTGAAAGTGTGCAGTCTAACAATAGTACAATGTAGGCCCAGTTACAGGTGTGTGGCCTATTTGATGGAATGAATGCTGCCAGTGTTGGCAAAGTGTTGGCCAGTGTTGGCAAAGCAGTTAAAAGACTAAATGAAGTGCAAGACTGTCAGGCCTCGCTCAGTCCCTCTATCTTCATCAATGTATCATTCTCCTTTTACTGTCTTGTGTATCCATCCTAGTTGCTTGAAGCTTCAGTATGGTCCACTTACTGTGTATACTGAAGCAGAATGCACATGCAGTAAGCTTTTGCAAAGTAAGCCTGCAAGTAAAGAGCCCCTCTGCTGAAGTGATGCCACAGACAGGTGGCATAATGAAAATATTGTTGTCTTCTATCTGCCTATGCACACACTTCAGTCATTAGGCCTACATCATTCTACAACTTTGACCCCCCCCCCCCCATGTTGAGCTGAAGTTGGCGTCTTCGTGTGTGTGTGTGTGTGTGTGTGTGTGTGTGTGTGTGTGTGAGTGAGAGAGAGAGAGAGAGAGAGAGAGAGAGAGAGAGAGAGAGAGAGAGAGAGAGAAAGAGAAGGGCGGGTACAGGTGGACTGTGTAGGATGTTGGCCAGAGTATTGCAACTGTGCTGCCTATTGCCGAATTTGATGTTTTCACAAATATTCATTAAATAATATACTAATACAGTATACTAGCATGACCAAAGTACAATACATTTTCCACCTAAAAATGAACGAAAAGTGCAATTTTCCCAGGCAAAATGAATGCTTCGAATTTGATGGTGTGGGTGGTAGGTATTCATGAAAAATGTAACATAAGGGGCAGCATGACGTCTGGAAAGGAAACTGCTAAAAAATGTTACACAGTGCACCTTTAAAGGCCAATGTCCGATAAAACACAGTTTTACTCACTCCTTTTGGAAATCGGACGGTCACCCCAAGTTAAACTCACATGCAAGGCTCTCATAGCGTTGCGTCACCTCGCCTGGATGCATTTCCCGGTGTTTCCCAATTAACATAAACAATGCAGAGAAACGAGCGAATCATGAAAGCCTTTCTGTGTTGCGTCACATCGAAAGAAGGCGTTGCCCACAAAGGTTTATGTCGACCCATTTTTCTAAAAACATGTTGAGTAATTTTTTTCTGCTTGTTTTCAAAACCAGCATCGCATCATCATCATCATCATCATTTCACTACAATTACCATGTATGTGACAAATAAAAGTACTTGAACTTGAACTTGCCTGGTGGCCCGAAACCTAGCTTAGCTTAGCTATCAGTTGGTTGCTACTCTCAGATGCACACAGAGCACAAAGCCTCATACATACAGCCGTCTCACTCTGCTCGGTCCATGCTTGCAGTTCGCCTAGGGGTCGCTGTCGAAAGAGCACAGCCTTGAATGGAGCCTGCACGCCTCCGTTGGCGCCCCTATAGTGCAGTACCACCCGGGGAAGTGATGACTCTAACTTTAGATGATCTCTCTGCAGAACAGGAGGGAAGGAGCCAATCAGAGACGGAAATAGACGAGAAACCCGGAAAACCCTCTCGTTTCTCCACAAGCCACCTTGCTAGCTTGCAAAAACGGCTTGAAACAAAGCAACCAGAACGTATTTTAAAACAGGACCAACGCGTAACACATTCAATAACAATGGGGAACACAGCAATATTAATGAAATGACGTTGAGAGGACATCTTTAAAGGATAACTTAAGCCAATTTCAACATTCAGTTGCAATGCTCACACCAGTGGTGTAGTCTACGTAGAACGCGGGTATACGGAGTATACCCAAAAAAGTAGACTACACCACTGGCTCACACTACCTTGGACTTGTCAGTAGTACCTGAGGGTTTTTTTTTCAGCCTTTTCCGAGATCCTGGTCATTGTAATGGGGGCAGGTATTTGTTTACATTAAAAAAAAAACATCTTTATGTATTCCCAAAAACATCCAAAAGGTTATGCAACATCAGCAGACAACTAGCAAACAGCGATACCGTTTGGGAAAATATTTGGAGTGGGCCTATGTTTAGAAAGTTTTTAATGTAAACAAAATCTGCCCCCATTAGAATAGGTCAGATCTCGGAAAGTCCTGGGCCGAAAAATGCAGCATCACGGGTACTGACAAGTCAAGGGTAGCGTGAGAGATACAACAGCATATTGGAATTGGCTGAAGTGGTCCTTTACATTAAGTTTGGGTGTGTGGCAGGCAGAGTGCAGGGTACAGGTACACATGCTGCTTTCCTGGTGTTGTGGCTCTAAAGTCCTTGGCCGTGTTGACACAGGTGCCCAGGTGTTGACTACACTGAGGTGTCACGCCATGCCTATTAGTCTATCAACTGCAATATCAACTTATGCAATCTCTTCGCTGGAACTCATTTGCATGTACCGAAGCAAGTTTTATGACGGGAAAAGGCTCGAGTTAAATTTATTTAGTCATTCTTGCATTCCTACTGAAGTGTTGGGGACTTTTTGGGGGGTTGGTGATATTTCCATTTCCTTAGGTTTGAGTTTGATGGCATAGTTTTATGGGTGAGCACATCATGTGAAATGAACTTTTCATAATGTCTTAATGCATAATGACACAGCTTTTACCAGTTGATTTTGAATGAACTATTTGTCTCTTAAGCTGTTAAGTTGAGAAGTTATGACTTACTTTCCACTAAATAGTGTTGAATTCCTATGCAGAATTTGGACACAACACTACACTCTAAGTCTTTGCAGAGCTAAAAGACCAGGAGCTAATTTGAAAATAAGGATTTTAAAGCCATCGCTAGCTGCTGTTGCAAAAAAAATAAACATAAAGAAATGATTGATGATAAATGACTAATGTTTGGTAAATGTAATGTTTGGTATCTTCTAATATGACACCACAGAATGCACTTTCCACATGTTGCAAAAAAGTACCATCAGCTGCATTCTAATATGATGTCATCTAAAGTGTTGACACGAAGACACTTATCTTGAGTTATGGCCTGAAGTGTGTGAATAGATAACCAGGCTACTGTTGTCTTTCTCCATGTGTGTGTGTGCGCGCACGCGTGTGTGTGTGTGTGTGCGCGCGCGCATGTGTGTGAAGCGTTGCATAACCACCGTGTCCTTATTTATTGCCTCTTCCTTTGACAGACCAGACTCCCGTGAGCCCGACACCAGTCCAAGTGGCAGCTGCATCTGCGTCTGTCTCTGTGTGTGTGTGTGCGTGCCTGTCTGCCTGCACCAGTGTGTGTGTGTGTATGAAGGATGTTGTCTCGGCTCGCTCGCTGTGTCTCCAGCTCTGGAGTCTCCCGGGCGGCTCGGCAGGTGGTGAGGCATCATGGGAAACACAGCAGCAGAGTCCCAGCAGCAGTCCCTCCTGCAGCCGCCGTCATCCTACCCCCCTCCGCCACCACCGCCACCCCCACCGCCATTTTGTCCTCCAGGGGTCACCAGACGCTGGCCGCCGCCGCGTCCCTACCCGGGGTTGGGGCCACTCCAGTGGGGGTGAGGCACGCGCGCACCCTGGAGCGGGAGCGGCTGCTCCAGGTGGAGTGGGAGGACGGCACCTGCAGCCTGTACCCCTTCACTTGGCTAAGGGACAACTGCCAGTGCCCGCACTGCACCCTGCAGTCAGCCCAGGCCAGGAGCCTGCTGCTCGCAGACCTGGACGTCCACACTGGCATCGACAGCGTGCAGCTCACAGACAATAACAAGGTAAGTTCTGTGTTATATTTTGAATTTTACAATATTTTAATATAAATGATCTATGGTCTAATGTAAATTGGACACTGGTGTGTTGATAGTGTGCCGCTCACAGACAACAACAAGTCTATATGTTTAGAAATGGACTACAAATTATATAACGAAATTGTAGACCGGCTTTGACAGCTCACAGACAGCATCTGTACTGTTCTATACAGAAGATACAGTTGTATTAGACTTGGTCTATGTACAGTACCAGTGTACACAACAGTAAAATCCACTGAAGCCAAAAACCTAGGTCAACGCTTGTGTAACTAACACCATAGTTCAAATAGAGCATCGAATAAATATTTGCAGTTTGTGAATAAATAGGAATAAATAGCACAGCAGTCTAACAAGGTACTTGGATTAGAAAGGACATGACGTCTGTCTGCTGCACATGCTTTAGGAATCATGACTTGATCCAGATTTGTTCTGTCAAACTGTGAATCTCTGCAACAGTTTCTGAAAGTGCACTGTGTAATTTTTTAAGTAGTTCATTTCCAGAATCCATGCTGCCCATTCACAAATGTTACCTTTTTAACAAATACTTACCACCACCATAAAATTCTATGTGTTCAATATGACTGGGAAAATTGCACTTTTCATACATGATAAGTGGAATATACTCCATGGTCAGCCATGTTTACATTTTTAGCTGCAAAACTTACTTGTACTTTGGTCATTCTAGTAAATACTGGTTTATTACTTAGTAAATATTCATGGAAAGTTCAAATTTGGCAATAGGCAGAACAATTTCAATGAGAAGCATAGTTGCAATACCTATTCTGGTCATAATCTTACACAGTGCACCTTTAAGCTTATATTTTGTATGAAACTTATTCACTAGACTATAGCTTTATTCATGAAGTGTATAATGTCTGTATGAGATTCAAATAATGGTTGAAGTTACATGTAGTATTCATAACTGTTTCACATACTCATGGAGCTGGGGACTCATATGCTGCTGAAGCTTTCCGATGTAAAATGCACTGTCACTTAATGTGGTAGAATGTGTGAAAAGATAGTTATTACATAATGTTACAAAGTATGATATAGCCTGTACTAATGCAGATACAAGTGTTTATCACTTTGTTTATAAAGGATTATGAACACAGGCATCATACAAATAGTATGCTAATTACTTAAAAAAGACCTTAAGTCCATGCGCTTGGACATGTTTTAGTAATTTAAGAGGGAGCAACCTGGCTCTCTTTGGTTCCTGCAATCTGTTTCAAATTGTTTCAGTTTCGGATCAAAGGCTTCACAACAGCAGCATCCAGATATGGTGTGAAGAGTATGTAGTGCTAATACCTGTTACCTCAACAGAAGCACAGTCTGTGAAAGCAGTCATTCCTGATTTACGTTAAGCATGTAGTATATGTGCTCAGCTGTAGTGATGTATTTTATATATACTGAGGCTCCTGGCATGGTATATATATAGAGAGAGAGCTGTAATTTCAATTTCCTTGTAGGACCTGTGCATACTGTATGAGGAAACTGACAATAAAAGCTGACTTGACTTGACTAACTTGAATAACAATGCAATGAGGAAGACAGCATGCAAGCACACACACACACAGACACACACAGACACACACACACACACACACACACACACACACACACACACACACACACACACACACACACACACACACACACACACACACACACACACACACACACACACACACACACACACACACACACACACACAGACACACGCACACAGACACACAGACACACAAAGGTAAGGTATAAAAAGAGATTACAATAAAGACAAAGTTTTTGCAATGGAGACCATTTCGTGAAGACCACAGAAGCTGCTGGTGACATATTATGTGCTGCTTTTAAAGTCAAGACCACTGTTATATGCCCTGTACAAATGAGTCGAGTTAAGCAACTGGACTACTTTATTGGAGCTTGACGTTTGAGGAGTGTGACGTTTGAAAAGCTTGGCGTTTGAGGAGCTTCATTGAGCCACGCTTCCTTGAGGGATGAAAACTGTCATACAACATAATTTCGCTGTCCAGCAGAAACCTTGTATCTCCACTAGTTTTTAGTTATTTTGTTTTTTTTTGTTGTAAAATCGTTCTTTATTCATTATAATTGCAGCAGGGGTGCAGCACACGGAGGTGTGCGACAGGGGTGCACTGGAGGGGTTATTTATCACAGAATATAAATCAGCACTACTGGTCAGTCTCCATGAGTGTATTCTGTAATAACCGGGGGTGCTATGGTGCAATGCACATTTGGGCTTTCATGCCCATGGGGACCCTGGTTTGAGTCTGGACGGGGTCATTTCCAAGTCCTCCCCCATCTCTTTCTCCCACTCACTTCCTGTCAGCATCTTATACTATCCTGTCAATAAAGGCATAAAAAAGCCCCTAAAATATATACAGTTGAGGACGATATTATTAGCCCCCCTCCTGAAATTAGACATTTCTCTTGATTTCTCAGTAAGAATGGCCATTATTGACCGTTTCTGTTATTCTGGAAACAAATACACTGATGGAGATAATGTTCAATGAGTTGAATTTGGATTTTTCTATTGTTACGATGAGTTTAAACAAAAAAGGGCAAAAATGACAAGGACAAAATCATTAGCCCCCTGATCATTAATAGTCAATATGGCGCCATTTATGAACCAAAACTGACAACAGGCTCTGATAAGTTGCTACCTAGGTTGGCACATGCCCCACTAGAGATTTTGGCCCATTGCTTCACTGCAAAGTATTCTAGCTGGTCCAAATCGCATGGATGCTGAGCATAGACATTAACCACAGACTCTCAGTGGGATTGAGGACTGGACTATGAGCGGGTGATTCCAATATCATGGTTTTAGTGTCCTTGAAGAACCTCTGAACTAATCTAAATGTATGCTTTGGGTTACAATGTTGTTGGAAGACACAGCAATCCAGATTCAGACCCAGACCCCCTGTGTCTGAGGCTGAATAACAGACTAAACTTGATGCCCCACCACTGTGTGTAACTCTGGAAACTGCTTGGCCTCATTAGACCAAAGAAGCATTGCACACCTGCCTAGATGAATGTTATTGACCTGGCCTCACCTGGAGTTTTTTCCCCCACCAAGAAAGACAGTTGTTAGGGCTTGTCATCATATTGGGCATTGGGGCCATCATCACAGAAGAACCCCTTTACTAAAGGCAGTGCATATCAGAGTGTTATTGGGCTATGCCTGTGAACATTTGAAAGACAAAAATGAGTTTTGAACATCTCTGCTTTCATCTGATGATATTCAATTGCACCTGCTTTGATGCATGAATTCTGCTTCTGTCAGGTGAAGAAAGGGATAGGCCTTGAATCGTTATAAGATGGTTTCCACAATTAAACATGGTGGTGGATGCATCATTCTGTGGCAGCCTCAGCCACAGGAAACCTTGTTTGGGTGTACGGCACCATAAAAACTGAAAATTATGATAGAATGTGGAAAGTGACCTTGCAAAAATATGATCATAGAGGGAGCTAAGATCTTCACTGGATCTTTCAATAAAATAATAACCCAAAACTTGCATCCAAAATAGTTCAAATGTTCTTCAAGGATACTAAAACCATGGTCACGGAGTGGTTCAGACCTCAATCCTTTAGATAGTATTTGAAGAGTGCTGAAAATGAATGTCCATCCTCAACATCCATGCCATTTGGACCAGCTTAACTATTTGCAATGAAATAAATGGGCCAAAATCCCTGGTAGGACATGTGCCCACATAGTTAACAACTAATCAAAGTGCCTGGGGTCATTTTTTGTTCATAAATGGCACTGTATTGACTATTAATGATAAGGGGGCTAATAATTTTGTCCTTGCCATTTTTACAGTTTTTTGTTTAAACTCATTGTGAAAATGGAAAAGTCCAAATTTAACTTATTGGATACTATCTCCATGGTGTATTTGTTTCCAGAATAACACACATTTATTAATAATAATTATTCTCAATGATCAATGAAGAGATATGTCTAATTTCAGGAGGGGGGCTAATAATATCGTCCTCAACTGTATATTTTTAAAAAATCATTTATAACCAAATGTAATGTTGAAATGTTTATTTATTTGGAAAATGTGATTGATAAACTAATAAGTGATTAATAGTGATTTATGAACTAATAAGTAAAAAAAAACCTGGAAAGTGGAGAGTCAAGGATTATGCAGGACAGCAACGATAAGTCCTTTAGACAACATGATCATGGATGAATGAGAATCTTTATAGACATAATATGAAGTATGAACTTATTGTGTCCTGTTCCGCACAGGTGTCCATCACATGGCCTGACCAGCACAGCAGTGAGTTTGATCCAGAGTGGCTGAAGAAACGCTGCTTCTCTCCAGAGGCCAGGCAAGCCAGGCAAGAGGAGCTCTTCCTCAATGGTGAGTCCTGTTCTCCTGCTATTGCATAACAACAACACCACCACCAACAACAACAACGACAGAAATAAACACAACAACAATAATAATATTTTAGCAATAAATGGATCTTGCCATGTAGCTTCATAACACACACCATTCTACTAGTGAACCACCTTAATTTACTATTTGTTGAAAAAATTTTACTACCACAATAGTACTATACTAATATGATGGTATACAGAGACTAATGTAACACATTACGGCTTGGTCATTGCCATTCTGGTAACTTACAAAGCAACAGGGAACGTGTCCTAACACAATCATGTAGCGGTATGTAGTCTTTTTATATCGATGCAGTATTTTCCTGGGTCTAATAAGAGTCAGGTAGTGTTGTAACCACACATAGTTTACATCTGTGTGGAGCCCCCCTAGTTCCACAACATGCGGTTTTTGGGGGCTGTATTATGCCTGGGAGGGATCAGTGTTACCTCTGAGGGCCTGCACACAGGTCCAGAAGGATCCAAAGGACCTCCACACACACATCCTTCCTCTTTGCTGAGGAGAAGATTGCTATCAGGCACTCTGTAGGTGATGGATTCCTTTTTCTTGTATAGCACTGTACCTTTTCAGCGCATGATGTCTGGTGGTGTGAGTGGAGTTAGGGTGGCTGCTCTTACAGTGTTACGAGTGCTGTGTGTCCTCTCAGACAGACAGGTGAGAGAAGGTTCTCCCTCCTGCTTGTTCCAAGGATCCACCTCTTCACTGGCACTGAAACAAACCTCTCCACTTTCCTCACATCAGGCCTTTTCTCCTATAGGCCTCCCCCTGCTCCCCTTGCCTCCCCATTGCTTTGCTTTGCCCCCACCCCTACCGCCTCTACTTCCCGGCACGCCTCCTCTCCTCAGCTCCCCACAGCCACCTCCCGCTCTCCTCTTCCCATTCTACTCCACCACCAAAACCTTCACCTCACAACAACTCCCCCACCTTCTTCTCCCCGCTCTTGTCTACCACCACTCCTCAGCACAACAGTGACACCCCCCCTCACCCAGCTCTCTACTCTGCATCCCTCCACCCACCTCCATCTCCTCCACTTTCAGCTCTCCACTCTACATCCCCCCATCACCTCCATCTCCTCCACTTTCAGCTCTCCACTCTACATCCCCCCATCACCTCCATCTCCTCCACTTTCAGCTCTCCACTCTACATCCCCCCATCACCTCCATCTCCTCCACTTCCAGCTCTCCGCTCTGCATCCCTCCACCCACCTCCACCTTTTCCAGCTCTCCACTCTACATCCCCCCCATCACCTCCATTTCCCTCCACTTCCAGCTCTCCACTACATCCCCCCATCACCTCCATTTCCCTCCACTTCCAGCTCTCCACTACATCCCCCCATCAGCTCCACCACGTCTAGCTCTCTGCTCTGCATCCCCCCATCACCTCCACCACTTCCAGGGGTTTCCGTTGCCAACCGCTGCCAGCTCAGCAGCCCTAAGGAACAGCAGGAGTGCTCCCTTCTCCCCCTTTGACGAGGACTGTCTAGCCCAAAATGTGCTGCATGTGCCTGCTGTGCCTTCCACGCGCCTGCATGTGTACATGCGTCCATCCATCCCTCCATCCCTCGCTTCCTCAATCGCTCCCTCCCTCCATTCCTGGCTCCTTCCCTCCCTCCCTCCATCCCTCTCTCCTTCCCTCCCTCCCTCGCTCCATCCCTCCTTCCCTCCCTCCCTCCCTCTCTGGGTTTAATTAGCTCCTCCTGAGGGACACGCCGAAATTCCTTCTCCTTACTTTGACGCTGAGGAAGGAGAAGAAGAAGAAGAAGAAGAAGAAGAAGAAGAAGAAGAAGAAGAAGAAGAAGAAGAAGAAGAAGAAGAAGAAGAAGAAAAAGAAGAAGAAGAAGAAGAAGAAGAAGAAGAAGAAGAAGAAAAGAAAGGACAAGGGAAAGAAAGAAAGCAAGAAAGTAAGAAAGAAATAAAGAAATAAAGAAAGAAAGAAAGAAAGAAAGAAAGAGGTCCAGGGAACCTATTTTGAGTGTCAGGAGACCTGTGTGTTGTGACAGGCCAGGGGGACTTGTTGTTGAGTTGTGCAAAGAAGGTAGAAGTACTCTTACAAATGTAATAACAGCGGTAGTTACTACATGGTTTCAACTTTGTAATATGATACTACTAGTGCTGTAATTACATCTTTAAGAGTACTTCCATTTTTACTTTATACAACTCTGAACTGCAGTGGTGGTGCTGGAGGGGTGCGACAGGGGTGCGCACGAGGGGTGTGACAGGGGTACGCTGCGTTCCCCCTCGGTGCACCTCGCTACGCCTCAGAGGGGGTCACGGTCGCCACCACCATTCCACCACGATCGCATTCCTACACTCTAAGAAAATTTCCCTGCAAAATAACGGCAGTTACTGGCAATTATATTTACCTGTAATTCTACTGTTATTTCACACCAAAAATCAAATACAGCTCATTGCTGTTTAATGTATCACAGTATATAACATTTTTTCAGCAGCAATTGAACTGTTAAATAACAGTACTCTACAGAAAAATAACAGTACATTTCAGTTAAAAAGTTGAATTGTACTGTGTGATGACAGGCAAATACTGGGTCATAGTTGTATTCATGAATATGGCCATGGCAACTTCCCACCCCACCCATCATTCTCCATAACTGTGGTACCCTGGCCATGTTACCACCCCACCCTCCCATCGTTCACCATGACTGGAGTGCCTTGAGCATGATACTATGGCGCTATGCTGTATTGAGAAAATGGTTTGCGGTAGTCCTTTGAAAGTGTGGAAATGAATAAAATTTCAGAGTACGCAGTGCTATGTTACAATGATAGTGTGCAAGGTGGGCTTTTTACTGTATCTCTTGATGAGCCAATGATGAATATAGCATTGGTCAGTCTTTAAAAAATATTTTACACCAAGTAGCACAGCAAACAAGCAGCACTACAAGCTAGCTCTCAAAGCAATGCCTAATTTGCAGCAGGCACATTATATGCAACAATGCCACAAATGATGCCACATACAGCAAGCTTTCACAAAGAGGAAAGTGTGCAAGCATGTAAGCAAGCTTGTAGGCAAGCTTGTAGGCAAACAAGTGCTATGCTGTGCCATGCAGGCCAGCCAGCAGGCAGGCAAGCAACTGAAGTGTTGATAGTCCAGATTTATATACAGGTGCAAGAGTACCATGTGACCAGAGTCATCAGGCCCTTGGCAGGTGACGCCCGTAATTGAATAATGGCATAACAGCCCTACTCAGATGAGGCCAGGCACTGATTAGCAGATTGGTTTAGATGGGGCTGCTTGTTGCAAGAGTGTTACAAGTTCTTAAAATGTTTCAGCCATTCACACTTTCATCACTATCAATGCTATCATGCTTGATAGTATCAGATAATCTTTAACCAGTCAGAATGACTTCAGTTCTTCAGGTGGTATTGAAGTTTGATGGTGATCACGGACAAGTGGAGGATGAATGGGTTTCAATGGTGCTGCCTAAAATAACTTGTTATTTTCTAGAGATGCACCGGATCCGGTTCCGGTTCCGGATCCGTCAGGATAATAGAGTTTTTCACAGGGTCCGGGTCCGGCAGGATCTTAAGCAGTGGATCCGGTATCCGGCATGTTACCTAAAAATCAGGGTCTGGTGCATGTCTAGCCTAGGCTTTTCAGTCTTTCACAACCCCAATCACTGCATGGAGTGAAATCCCTTTGGAAGCGGCTATTGCAGGCAGTGTGGCAATAGTTTGCGCCAACGTAATAAAAAGGGCCCACGTGTGCGAGTAGACTATATGTTTCAACCCTTTTGTAGGATCCGGTATCCGGTTCCGGATCCGGCAGGATCTTATTCAGTGGATCTGGTATCCGGCAGGATCCTAAAAATCAGGATCCGGTGCATCTCTAGTTTTTTCCACAACGGCGAATACTGCTATTGTGCAGTACTTACTGTTTATGCTCAATATGTGACTCAAAGTAATATTTTCACAGTAGTTGTCTGTTTTTTCGAAAAACAGTAGAATGCTGTTGCAGAATTGCCGTAAATAAACAGCTATTTGTTACAGTGTACACTTCCAGAGCTCCCAGTCAGTCGTGCTGTGGCAGTGTATGCTTGCTGTGCTCGAAGTGTTCATAAATGTCTTCCTGTTTGTGGAAGCCATTCGCAGGGAAACAGATGAGGGGGGTTTGCCTCGCGTGCCTTATAAATCAGCCTAAGCGCTCTCATTTGGCGCACACACAAATGTTTATTTATGGCTGGTTGGTTTTTTGGAGACCGTTCTTAATCAAAGCGTGCTAACCACAAGTATCTGTGTTGACGTGACGACAAAGAGATTCGAGATTTTTTTAAAGCGGACACATGGAGGGTCTTTTTTTGGGTCTTTTTCTTAAAACTTTTTTTGTCATTACCTCATACTGTTGTGTTTGACAGCTATATTGAGCGTCTAAAAGTAGTGATGGAGTGACATAACAAAAACGCTATTAGACGTTTAAGTGCCAAATTAAACTTATTAAGTATTGTCAAGGTGCGCATGAAGTCAGTTCCGCCTCCTCCGGCCGCTCTGCTGAAGTGATAATACGTTGGTTTATAGGCCATAAATCAGACGGCGGAGAGAGACAGACGGAGGAAAAACAAGGCCTCCACGTGCAGGGCTGTCCTGCAGGACATAGTTTTGTGTGGAAACTCTCTCTCTCTCCACTTCCTGTCTCCGCCACCATATGGAAAAGAGATCGGAGGAGGAATACGAGTGAGGCAGGAACGGGTTGTGTGAGTTGGTGATGGAGGCCGGGGGATTTAGCTTCTTTCCTCATAACCGCACACCGCTAGCCCATCTCTGTGTCTCAGACTGCGTGGGTGTCATCCAAAAGAACACCAAGAACGTATGTCAACGAATCAACAGGTCGCCTCTAATTGACGTGACCCGTGGTGTTGTCCGGGCAAGCCGTAAATTTATCAGGGACGAAACTATTTCTTGTTCCTGTCACTAGAGGCTGTCTCTATATCGTGCCTGTGTGCCGCAGTCTGGCAAAACCATTTGCTTTGCATGCCAGTAATGTTTCCATCTCACACGACCTGTGAACACGAGGCAACACACCGCAGGTCGCCAGAGCCATTCTACCCGAGTTCAGATTTTGGGCGAGTTCACAATGTCGAGGCATCGTTTTCCGTTCGGGGCCATAACAATGGTGTGTGAGTCAGGGAAAAAGAACTGAGATGAACATCTGGGCTTGCCAAACGTCTCAGCTGTAGTTGGGGTATTATTTGTTCCCAATTAGAAACGGGAAAGAATATTTATCAGAGGACACCATTCCAGAACATGATGTCATAAAGGGCCAGTGTCTATCACAGGACGGAACAGCGCCGCTAGTTACAAGAACCTGTTTCCAGTTTATAGATTGGAAGGAAGCAGAAATCAAGTAAAAGGAGCAGTAGAATCACATGTCCTGGGCTGCTAGGCTGCAGCTTTCTTTAATCTAAAATACGCTATTTTAAACGCCACAGGGGAGCACGAAAGGGAAGGCTTAAATGGAAATCCAATCACTCTTGACCACAGGTTACGGCTGGTAATGGGGCTCGTAAAACGTCAAATAAACAACGAGGGTCTCACCTGGCCGCCGTGTAATAACATGCTCCCCTGACCCACAGAGAGACGTCTCTGCTCCTGACTCAAAGTCAACCACCCCAGGCCAGGGGCCTCGTCATCCATGCCCTTTTGCATCTCCTTCCTCCGGTCACACGAGGTCCTTCCTTCCACATCCTGTGTGCTTTGAACCCTTGCATTTACCCCATTCCCTCTCTCCCCCCCTCTCTCCCTCCCGCCCTCTCTCCCTCCCTCCCTCTCTGCCTGGATGGGCCAGGGGCAGGTTAAGTTAGGTTAAGGGTGAGAAGATTTGCGTTTGCTTTGGCTAAGTGTCCGCTGCGGTTTGCTTCATCTTTTTACGACGTCTCCCTCTGGCCATCGCTCCCTCCATTCCCCCTGTGTGTATAGACTGTTGTCTTTGTTTTGCTTGCCTGTTCACTTACTACATCATTGTCGCCACGCCACAGAAATGTCCCATCGGATCTTTTTTTCCCTTCTGTTTCTCTCCCTCCCTACCCCTAAAGAGAGACAAGTGGCTCTTTTCTGGGAGACACACACAGCAAATCTCTTGTATTTCGTTCTCTTGTGAGGCGATTCCCTCATTTCACGGGTTTCTTGTTTGGTGCTCGGTCAAATAGTTGAGTGGTTTGTCATTGGTTTGGCAGTTTTATAAATGCTCTATATAAAGTGTGGGGATGCACAACACCACCTTTTTTGAAAACCGATTCGAGTACGAGGACATTCATTTCTGGATTTGCCAATACCGAGTACCGTTATCAATACTTTAACCCGACAATGTACAATGAAAATAATCGCACAGCCTTGTTTTTTCCACCTGTGATATTTGTTTCATTGTCCATTACCATGTAGATTTAAATGTTAATTTTTCCCATGCTGCTTTCAAGTCAATGGAACGTGATGAGATGTTGATTTGTTTCATGCAATAGCGGTATCGGTGCCTGGTATCGGTGCCTGGTATCGGTGCCTGGTATCGGTGCCTGGTATCGGTGCCTGGTATCGGCAAGTGTTTCACAAATGCGAGTATGAGTATAATGAGCAAGTATCGGGGCCAGTATTGGTATCGGTGCACCCCTAAGAAAGTGTTCTGGAAATGGCTGACCTATACTCCAGGATCTAATCAGTGCTTTATTCTATCTTTTAAATCAAACAGTCAACACTTTGATCTTCCCTCCTGATATCCGATTTCTCGATACTGACCATCTGGTGGCTCAGGCCGTGTCCCTGTAGCATTTTTCTCCTCATCTGCTAAGGTCATCTGCTGTTAAGAGCTCCCTCCTCGTCTCTAACTCTCTCTCTCTCTCTCTCTCTCTCTCTCTCTTTCTCTCTCTCTCTCTCTCTCTCTCTCTCTCTCTCTCTCTCTCTCTCTCTCTCTCTCTCTCTCTCTCTCTCTCTCTCTCTCTCTCTCTCTCTCCTCCACCTCCTCTTCCTCCTCCTCCACCTCCTCCTCTTCTACCTCCTCCTCCTCCTCATGTGGAAAACAATCCACTCTCCAATGCAGGCCTTTGCCAAGAGAAAAGGGTCCTTTAAGTAGTCAGCCAACCCCTCCAAACCGTATTCGAAACCCAAACCACCTAACCCCCCCAAGTACCCACCCTCCATCTAACCCATCCAACCTCCACCATGCTGTTAGAAAGGTTAGGCTGCTCTGTGATTCGTGTAGGTGGAGGCTGTAGAATGCTGGAGGTTGGCTCCTACAAAGTCAGCCTCCACCACCACCTGAGGCCCTTCTCAACTCCCCCAATCTAAACCTTCCAGCCTACAAGATGCTGTTAAAAATGTTAGGCCGCCCTGTGATACATGTACGTAGGTGGAGGCTGTGGAAAGGTGTGTGTGTGTGTGTGTGTCTGTGTGTGTGTGTGTGTGTGTGTGTGTGTGTGTGTGTGTGTGTGTGTGTGTGTGTGTGTGTGTGTGTGTGTGTGTGTGTGTGTGTGTGCGTGCGTGTGCGTGTTTATGTGTGAGTGTGTGAGTGGGGGATGGGGGGGTGACTAAGGTTAGAAAAAAAGGGTCTCAGACAGTGAGGTCTTTGTAAGTGAGTGGGGGCATGCACACGTACTACTATCTCACTCACACTGGGGGAGTGAGGGAATGACATACACACTCGCACGCCTGCACGCACACACACACACAAGTAGGCACGCACGCACACACGCATGCACGCACGCACGCACACACACACACTGGGGAAGTGAGCAAGAGCGCATACTCCACTTGGAGTCAGTTGTAAGGGATCATCTGTACAAACAGCTGGATTCAGATCAGACCTCCCTTAGCTGGCCAGCCACTAGTATAGCGTATGGGTTCTCAAACCTCTCTGGGCCAGAGACCCCTAATGAAGCACTTTTCCCAAGGCCCCCCTTTCTCATAATCCTGGCTCTAATTATAGAACATTTGTTTGGCTAGGGGGTGTGTTGTTTAAAACATGATCCATTTTGTATTATACTGATTTTAGCTTTTCAACAAGCTCATTAAGATATCTTAAAAACATAGAAACGGTGATGAAATAGGTTATAAACGTAGTCTAAGAGTTTCGTGACTAATGTTTAACAATGTTTTTCATGGAACGTTATTTACCCCGTACCCCAAGGAGTCCCCAGGCCTCATGTTGGGAACCAGTGGTCTATGCTTTGCTGTGCTTGTCCGTGCTGTGCTGTTCATGGGGGGATGTGTTTGCCAAACTACATCTGCATCCGATTACAACACTTGGCTGTTGCCCATGGCGATACAGAGTGATACGGGGCCATGCAGTATCACATCATGACATCCAGATCATTCCCCAAAAGTAGCTGATGATGACATAGGCAATGAGGAATAGAGTCTGGCACATCAGTCCATCAAACCCACATGTCCATCAATGAGAAACGGGTGTTAAACTGGGCACACGGGGTCGTCTTTTTCCCCTAATACAATTTCTGTGATGATTCGTCTTATCTTGTCTTGTGAAGTCACTCACAATCAAAATCTCTCTGCACTCGCTCCAGGCGCAGCAGAGAGAAAAAAGTGAAGTATAAAAATAAAATTCCAAGAAAAATGGGAAAGTCTGTATCTATGTGGACCCATTTTTTTTTTACATGTGGGACTTAATTTTTCAGTAATTTCTGTCTGGCAGAGTGTGGGAGGAGCCTCAGGTGTGGTCGCTCACCTTGTATGGAAAGCTGGCCAGGGCAGACAGACTCATGGCAGACTTTGGCAGGCAGGGAGGAGACAGGAAAAGACTCTTTTTCCCTCTCCCCCTCTTTCTCTCCCTCTCCCCCCCTCTATCTCCCTCGCCCCCCCTCTGTCTTCTCTCCTCTCCTCTCTCTTTGCCTCTTCACTCCGAATCCTTGCTACACACACACGCACGCGCGCGTGCGCATGCACACACACGCACACACACACGCACACACACTCTGACAAATTATTCTGCCTGAGACCAGCTGCAAGACTGTGAAAAGTGATGAAAAAACACTGAGACTGAGACTAATTTCAGCAGCAGCAGCAACAGCAGCAGCGGTAGAATAGGGGCCATGGCTGAAGTGAAATTGCTCCAGAAAATGGCTGTTATTGCTGTAGCAGCCACAGCAGCGATTCCATTTCCAGGGGATGCGCATCGTAGCGGCAAATTTGTGCTCGATGAGAAAGGGAATGCGAGGTATTACACGGCAATAAGGAGCAACTGCAACCCTGGGACAGCACAGCACCGCACCGTCTGAACCTCCCCACCCTGGGCTCCTGGCCCACTCGCACAGACGCTCACTCACTCACTCGCTTTCTCTCTCTTTCTTTCTTTCTTTGCTCTGTTTCTCTCTCTCTGCCTCTCTCTCTCTCTCTGTCTCTCTCTCTCTCTCCCCTTTACTCCCTGTAATTCTTGTTCTTTCTCTCTCTCCTCGCTCTCTGTCTTTCTCACTCTCTCTATCTCTCTCTCTCTCCCATTTGCTTTGATTATGTCACTCTATTTTTCTTCCATTCCCTTTCTCCCATTCTTTCTATTTTCTGTCACTTTCTCACTGTTTCTTCCTCTCTGTCCCTCGTTCTCCTTTATTTTTCTTCCTTACTCACTCTCTCTCTCTTACTGTTGATGTTCAGATGAATGAGTGTGCTCATTCAGTTGGACCCTCAGTAAATCTCTCCTCTCCTTCTCTCGTGAAAAAAAAATCCCCAACCCCTAAACCCCCTGCACCCCCACCCCTCGCCACCTACTCCTCTCCTCCTCTCCTCCCCTGATGACTATTCCCTGCTTCCCTCCTTTCTCTTTCTTTCTCAGTCAGGTCTGCTCTCCTCATCTCATTCTCTCGTTCTCTTGCTCTCTCTTGATTCTTTTCCTTCCTCTTGTCTGTGGATGGTTTCACATCTCCCTCTCTCTCTCTCTCTCTCTCTCTCTCTCTCTCTCTCTCTCCTCTGTTTTATCCACATCTCTCTCCCTGCTATAGTATCCCCATCTCTCTGCCCTGGTGTTATATTATTGGAGCAGCTGTAATTTGCACATGACAGCTGTGGGAGATTAGGAGTGCTGGGTGCCTTTCCGTGGTGCTGAGAGAGGGAAAGAGAAGTGGCGAAAGAGGAACTTCCCATGGAGAAAGATAGCGAGATGGAAGATAGATAGATAGAGGTGGGCTTCTCATGGAGAAATTGAGAAAGAGATGGCCCTTGAGAGTGAGAGAGAGAGATAGAGAGACCGAGATTGACAGACATAGCGAGACAGCATTAAGAGAGGGTGCAGAAAGAGACATAGAGGAAGGAGAGGAGACAGAGGGAGACTTAACGAGACAACATTGGAGAGAGAGTGCAGAAAGAGACATAGAGGAGAGGAG
>NC_085878.1:26579950-26582450 GCF_034702125.1 Engraulis encrasicolus
GTCTCACCAACATACGTAGAGCTGATAGATAATGGGATAAGGTGATGCAATGTAATGTAATGGATACATAATGTAATGTAATGTAACGTCTGCCCAACACAGAGTGCAAGTACTCTGACTCAGGGCGGCAAATGCCCCATGCCAAGCTTGTAAATAGCATTAACTGTATGCCACTTTGAATTATCATCTACTAACTGCAATGCAGTGATGTAATATAATGTAATGTGTCTCCACTACACAGAGCGCGAGTACTGGGGCTCAGAGCTGCGTATCCCCACGGCGAGCTTCGAGGAGGTTCTCCATGACGACAAGGCGGCGCTGGACTGGCTGATGGCGCTGAGGCGCGTTGGCATGGTGTACCTGAAGGGGGCGCCGGTGGAGCAGGGGCAGGTGGCACGCCTCAGCAAGAGGATCGGCTACCTGAGACTCACCTTCTATGGGTGAGTGGCCTAGCAAGCACCATTAGGCTAGCACTGTGTGTATGTATGCGGTATAAGGGTCAGTGATGTTTCAGCTGTAGCACATGTCAGGGCGGCGCAGCCAGTGCCACTATTGTATGGATTTTTGTTTGTTTGTTTGTTTTTAGTGGACTATCTAAGAAGCTTATTCTGTGTATGTTGTAGTTTATCAACCATCAATTACTACAATTTATGGGTATTAAATGCTGTTACTCCACTGTCTGAGCACATAAAACATCTTTCACCCATAAACATGGAATCTGGCTGGGGGGGGGACAAAGGGGTCAATTGTCCTGGGTGCAGGGAGATAGGGGGCCCAGAATTGGGTCCTTTTATATGACTTTGTCCCAGGCCCACTGTATGTGTATAATAATCTCAGTATTATTTTTTTTCATATCGTCTGACAAGAACAGCTGAGGGTAGCTGTATTGAAGTTGAGAATCAGCAGGATTGAAACCTGCACTTCAACAACATACACGCATGCATCTTCTCACCCCATTAAAGCAACTCTAAAGCTCCTCTACAGTCAACCTACTTGTTAGAAGCGGAATTTACAGTCTTGTGTCTCATTCAAATAGCAGTTCAATCAAACTCAACCTGCTTTTGCAAACTTGTTTGGTTATACAGTAGCTCATGGAGTCAGGAAATGTGCACGCACAGCAAATTCAGAAGCATTGCGAAGCCTATTGTACAGAACCGCTAAAACGATTGTGGAAGCATTATTTTCAATAGCTCTCTGTAGTTGCCAGGGACATAGTTTGTGTCTGACTTCAGGTAATTTTTATATCCCATCCCACCTCTCTTTCCTTCACCCCCCCTTCTTTCTCTCCATTTTCCTATCTTTGGAAAAGGCCAAAAAACTATACCAAATGGCTTTTTATGATGCATTGCAGAACGTAAAAAAGCTTAGTGTGATTTACTCAGTAACAGACATTAAGTCCTTAGCATGGAATTTTCATTAATGGATAGCAAAACGATAGAAGTCTGGATATAATGGCTCTGAGAAAGTCCTCCTCTGGCACTGCACAGAGAGAGAGAGAGAGAGAGAGAGAGAGAGAGAGAGAGAGAGAGAGAGAGAGAGAGAGAGAGAGAGAGAGAGAGAGAGAGATTTGAATTTGAGAGAGAGAGAGAGAGAGAGGGATGGGAAAAGAAAGAATACAGACCCAGAGAGACATAGAGAATCAAAGAGAGAGGGAGAGAAAATCAGTGAGCAAGAGAGATAAAGAGATAGGGAGGGGAAACAGAGAGAGACAGAGAGAGGGAGAGAGAGAGAGAGAGAGAGAGAGAGAGAAAGAGAGAGGAACAGGGAGACAGAGTACGTGAAGAGAACTTCCAGTTTCCGAGTAGAGGGTCCCAGTAGACCCCAAGAGCAGGAGGCTTCCTGAGTGATTTACCACACCGACCACCGAACCACAACGCTCAGCACTGCTCAGTACCGCGCCGCTCAGCACCGCGCCGCTCAGCACCACGCCGCTCAATACCGCGCCGCTCCGCATAGGCCTGGGATCAGTCCTGGCCAGCACCAGCCCAGGGAATTACCTGACACGCTCTATGCGGAGACGGGAACAAAAATCAGCCGGCCTGCCAGCACATGAGCTCATGGCGCTGGTAGCTGTGGGTTGACTGGAGTAGCGGAGAGAGGGAGAGAGGGAGAGGGGGGTAGAGAGGGGAGAGGGAGAGGGAGAAGGGGAACAGTTGCTATTACTGAGGCCTTTACAACCCTTCCATCCCCACCCTGCCTATTCATTTCTTCTTTGTCTTTTTTGCCATATCTTGCTCTTTCTTTCTTTCTTTCTTTCTTTCTTTCTTTCTTTCTTTCTTGCTCTTCTCTCCACACATACACACACAGACACAAACACTCACACACAGACAAATAATACCTCCTCCCCATCTCGTTTCTCTCGTCTCTGTGCCAATGCCTTTCGTTCAAGCATCCCTAAAAGCCGCCCAAGCCCAGATGCGATGCACAGGCACGCCAGAGGCAGAGAGCAGAGAGCAGAGGCCCAGGATGGATGACGGAGTGCTCTCCTCCCTCTATCCTC